>NW_009259188.1:1397099-1449835 GCF_000687185.1 Egretta garzetta
GTTGCTGCATGCTTTTTCCCAGATTAAAGATGACTAAAACTAAATACATATAAATCAACTCTGTGGGCAGAACTAAAGTGCAGTGATATAAAATTAATGCTTTTAAAAGCATTGCCGTTCAGAAGATTGAAACTCTTTTAAGTCACTCTGATAGCTTATAGTTGCCCTAAGTTCCATGTAGCAGTAATGATACTGGTCTTTGCAGTCTCAGAAATGAACTGCTTGGAGGGGGAGGAAGAAGGGCAAATGGAATGTTCCAAAAATGTAAAATAGCCATTTTCCACCTGGCTCGCTTGAAGTTATCTAGTAGATGAAGTACACTACTTGGCCACTAAGCTAGGCAGCACTTACTACGCAGCCTGGCAGGATGGGGCCATGCTGAGAAGATACCACCCCCATCCCATCTCCACGCCCCACGCCCATCATTGCCTATATTGTTGCTGGTGTGCCCTGAAGAGCTGTGTTAAGTGTTCAGGGCAAGGAGAGGAAGGATGCATTTCAAAGTATTTCAGCTCACCTGGTTCTTAGTAGCTTCAGGTCAGGAGCATGTGCCAGCCTGGGGGTGGTGGCACTAGCTGGGGGCACCTGAGAGAGTGCCTGCCTTGCCATGCCAGCTGCAGCAAGAAAAGAACGTGCAGCATAGCTAAAATCATATATATTTTTTTTAAAAAGAAAGAAGTTAATTGTATGTTTATAACCAGATGCAAGTACCAAGGTTATGGGATAACTCCTGCAGCCATATGGTTTCAGGAGACTTTTTTTAATCACTAGCCATTCTTTAGCCTATATAGCTTATATTTTAGTTTCTTATAAAACATCAGAAATATCAAATAGCTGTAATCCAACATGATGCACATTAATTGATTCAGTCAAGTATTTAGTGCCATGAGAGCAGCACTTTGTCAGTATAACTGCAAGAGTAAATTCAAGGCCTCCTGTGTGCTCCCAGGGAGATGTCAAGTTCACTGTACCACAGCTGATAAAAATCTAAAATGTTGTATTTTGGTTCTCAAACTTAGGGCCACATGTATTGGTATGAAGAATATGAAACCTTGCTTGAGAGACTCTTTCTGCCTAGTGCAGTGGAACATACAGGGAGGGAAACAGAGTTGTCCCATGAAACTAGTTTGGGGTTTTTTGGGGCTTTTTGTTGGTTCCCCCCCCCCCCCCCCAATAAATTCCTTCTATGAAGGAAGGCATAGGAAGCACACCTGTACAGTTTATATGGAAATAAGAGGGGTGTTCCCCTACCTTGTAAATTACACTAAGAAAACTCTTAATAAGTGACACGGTAACAAAACAGAATTACACTTACTCAGTTTGCTTGGAGTGTTTTTGCATTTTTCTGCCATTCAGAGATCCAGAGTCTTTCTTGCTGTTGTCTGGTTACTTCCATCCAGCGTAAAAGGACCTGGGGGTAACTAGTTGACAGCCAGTTTGAATGAGCCAGCAGTGTGCCCAGGTGGCCAAGAAGGCCAATGGCATATCCTGGCTTGTGTCAGAAGTAGGGTGGCCAGCAGGAGCAGGGAAGTGATCGTCCTTTGGCACTGGTGAGGCTGCGCCTTCAATACTGTGTTCAGTTTTGGGCCCCTCGCTACAAAAAAGGCATTGAGGTGCTGCAGTGTGTCCAGAGAAGGGCAGCAAAGCTGGTGAGGGGTCTAGAGAGTAAGTCCTATGAGGAGCGGCTGAGGGAACTGGAGAAAAGGAGGCCGAGGCGGAGACCTTACCATTTTCTGCAACTGCCTGACAGGAGGCTGTAGCAAGGTGAGTATTGGTCTCTTCTGCCAAGTAACAAGTGATAGGACAAAATGGCCTCATGTTGTGCCAGAGGAGGTTTAGACTGGATACTAGGAAAATTTCTTCACTGAGAGGGTGATCAAGCACTGGAACAGGCTGCCCAGGGGAGTGGTTGAGTCACCACCGTCCCTGGAGGTATTTTAAAAACGTGTATATGTGGTGCTTGGGGACATGTTTTAATGGTGGAGTTGGCAGTGTTAGGTTAACAGTTGGACTTGATCTTAAGGATGTTTTCCAACCTAAATGATTCTATGATTACCTTCCAGCTATGTGTTCAGTTCTCAAGAATTTCAGTCTTTAACTTAAACAGAAAATATTGCCATTGGTTAATCTTAACTTCTTAATCTTGTAACATTCACCAGTTTGTATTTTCTGTTATAATTTCTTTAATGACTTGCAGAAATCCATAACATCATTTATTCTGTTAATCACCTATCATCTACTTTGTATGCTTGTTTTTCTTGCATCTCTCCACATTATATACTCATCTTCTGTAATCACGCACCTTCTGAAATCAATAGTGATAACACTCAGATTTTGATTCCCTTAAAACACGTCATTCTTTTGAATCTATTCATGTCATGTCACTAATAGAAATTATTAGAAGAACTGAAATTTGATATCTGTGTCACAAAAATGGTCACATGCATAAAATTCTTTAAATACTGACATTTCTCCTGTAGCTCTTAATTTTCACTCTTATGCAAGACTTGTGATGTTGATATCGTACGTGCTGTGCTACTGTACTGATAAACTGCTCTACTTGTTTATTTCAACCCAGATCCATCTGAAGTCAGTATTAGTGTAGAATTCCTGCTTTACAACACTGAAAGAGGGAGACTTCCGTTGTTGCAACAGTTAGTTAAATTTTTATTGAAATTTTCCCCACCAGAAAATAAGTATCTGTTTCCTAGATGATCAAACAGCAACCTTTCTGATACGTTTTTAGCACATTAAGCCAGGAAATGCTAGCCTACAGCATTTCAAAAAGCCCTTAATTCTTACTCAGAAGGAAATGAAGCAAGGCACTAACAAATCTGATTGAAAATCAAGTAGCTACTGTTTGGTGAAAGCTGGTTAAAGTGGTATAAAGTGCTTCTTCCCTAATGTTATGAGGCAGCGGGGAGATGGTCTTACTTCATCTTTGGTACTAACCTGAAACTGCAGGGTGTTAAATGAGAAGGTACAAAGCATTGTATTCAGTCACAACTCACTGAAATCTGATGTTACTGGTGACCAGACGTGGTTAGTTTTTTTTTACCTCATTCAAAATACTTAAGTAGAAGACCAATTTTATGTACTTGTTTAGTCTGGGTGGGGCTGCCCCCCCCATTGTGATTATGCAAATGGACAAATCTGATTTCATTAAGTGCTCTGATGATGAAGGTTGGGAAACTATGGGGTTTTTTCTCATTTAAACCAAAACAGTAAAACTCAGTGTTGTGACAAATGGAAAGTGTTTGTATTTATAGCTTAGTCAGCTGAGTACTCTGTACACTGAAGTTGATGCTTTTCGTTATTGCAATTGTTTTTTAGCATGCAATGATGCTTCCTGTCCTCACCCACCATGTCCGCTATCATCAGTGTCTGATGCATTTGGACAAATTGATAGGCTACACTTTTCGAGATAGGTGCTTGCTGCAGGTAAGAGATGAAAAAAATAAACACTTGCTGATTTGTCTTCCTAATATTATTGAGCTTATCCATAATCCTGTCTGCTGTACAAACTTGAGAAATGAACTGCATTGCCACGGCTTGGAAGTTCTTGATTACTTGTACTGCAGATCTTTCAAAAGTTTCAGTTATCCCAACAGACTTCTAAATAGAGACGTCCACTGTGCACGTAGGCTTACACCTACCTTTGCTCCAGTGGTAGGTCTGGATTTGCTTGTAATATGTAGAAAGTCAAAAATATGCTTACTGAAAAGACTGTCAGGTACATTACTCATTATTTCATGTAAGTTCTTTTTTTAGATATTTGTGAAGAATCCGATGTTATTCTGCAGATGCGCGTACATGCCTTGCTTCTTCCCTTTATAGTCTGTTGTTCCAAAAAACAATAACTTAAGAGTTGCCTTTTTATTTTGCCTTTATAGTTAGTGAAAAAGAATTTGCGAACTTTGGTTCAGCTCTTGATTTCTACAAGTGCATGACGCTTTTGTGCTTACAAACAAGGGCAGGAACTGGAGAGGAGAACTTCTTATTTGTTTTAAATGTATCCAAGTTGCATGACCAGTCACTTATGTAAGTGCATATTTGGAATTGGTCAGCTCCGGAAGGCTAACTCTTGACATGGCGGCCCCTTGCATTTTTTCTAAAGTTACTGAAGGGAAATGGAGACTCCTGTTCAGGATTTCTCTCTGAATTAAGCATCCTCTCTCTCCATTGACTGGGCCTGAGAAAGATGAGTTTTCTCTAAGTTCAAAACATGCAGTTTCTGTATGTATACAGAGACTTTACTCCCAAACTACTTTAAGCAGAGGCTTACAGAGACATCTTTTCTCATAGCTTCTGTGTTTTCGAGAAGTTGGTTTCCAGGACTTGTCCGTACTGAAAGTTACATTAAACATAGAGCATCTTGTAGAATTTGGTTGTTTGCAGGCTGCCTTAGTTTTAATCTGAAAGATAAGAATTCAGTGATGGAAATCTTCAAAATGTTGAAACCAAACACAAAAAACAAAAAGCAAGTTGCAATTGAAAAGGGGAAAAGGCAGAAAATCAAGTGTCAGCATTAGTCAAATGAATGTTTAGATATAACAAAAGTACTTTTTAATACTTGATCCCTGTGCAAACTTAAAACCTACAAACTTGTTCCAGAAGAGAGAGAGCTTTTTAAAAATGTATATAGCACCAGACACCTAGTTAAGCATAGGCAATATTAGATGTATAATTTTGCATTGATTTTTACCTGTTTCGTTATGATGTATTCTTTTAAAAGTACAGACTGGGCAAGAAAGCTTATGCTAATTTAACTGTTCTGAGAAGTTGTAATGTGTCATCCAGTTCAGATGGAGCAGAAGTTGAGAATGTGCAATTATGACAAACTAATATTAGTGAGGAATGAAAAAGGACTTGGAGAAAGTTCTTATTGTTGATTAAATGTAATTTTACTCTCTAAACTAATAGAAATAAGCTTCTCTAAGTCTTGTGTTTGGAAAGCCACAGGCAATGTTTGAATGAACTACTGGAATGTCTTTGCTCACAGCCTGCAGCACCAGTCCTGCAAGCGCCTCAGAAGTAACTTTCTGCAGCTTGAATTTACCAACGTATCTCTTGTGTACACACACCTGGTATATAAAACACACATTTTTACATGTGTAATATTTTTAGGTGTGTATGTTTAAAGGAAGAGGAAATGCATGAGCTTGCAGGATGGAATCATAAAAGCTAGCTGTGGTTCTATTTACTGCTGCGATTTTTGTAGTGGTGGTGTCAGCAGCAGAGTAAGCTTTTGATAGTGCCAGATGGTACAAATGTAAAACAGAAGACTGGTCCTGCCATTGCTGTTCATTTCCAGAATGAAAGAGTGGTCCTCTATAGTCATGAGAGAAGAAGAGTAGTTCTGTGAATAACCATGCCAGAGAGATGTATTTGTTTGTGTTTGGTTTTTTTGAAGTAGGAAAGTTTTATAGGTATTTAAATAACCTAAATATGTGAATGGTTGAGAAGATCTTTTAGTTGTTCATATTTTCAATAAGAATATTTGTGCTGCAATGTTAGAGTGAATATATGTTTAAGCAAATGTATTGAAATCAGGTCAGCAAAGCTAGTAAGCAAAACTCTTAGGGCAAATTGACAGTTCATGCTTTTTCTAAACTAATTTTTCTTTAAAGAAAAAAACTGTTGAAAGTTAATTAGCTAAACTGATGATTGGGCATAAATGTTGCTTCTTTCTGACATCTGAAATAGTACATCCTACACTTGTAGGATGTACTATTGCTGGAACCAAGCTACTAATTGACGACATCACTTTGTAGCCTTTCTTCAAACTGAAAAATAACAATTATTAGCTACCAGTCTGAGATATTTTTTTTTCTTACATTTGCAAAAATACATCTAAGACTTTTTTCTTCTCTATGTACGACTTTATAGCTTGCCATGACTCACCCAAGCCATCACTTAAACTTTGGAATGAATCCGGATCATGCCAGAAATTCCTTATCCAACTGTGGGATTCGACAGCCAAAGTACGGAGATAGAAAAGTTCACCATATGCACATGAGAAAAAAAGGTATGCTGCTACACCACTATCATTCTTCTCTCACCTCACACTTCATCAGTAAGAAAACCTTTTGTCCATTATTATTTCATTGGCTATTGTTCTTCTGAGAGATCCCTTCAGTAGAAGATTTTGATGGTTACACACAGACACCAGTGAGATCTTTCTAAAAGACTGGATTTTGCAAATTAGTCAAGAAGTACAGAGCTGAGAAAAAGCAAGGATAATAAATGGGAGGATATATTTTCTTTGACTTTTGCCAAGTATTGTTTTCTTAAATTTGCTGTTCAACATGGTGAGCAAGCTGGAGGATATTTTGTAAAAATGTCTTATTAATGTGAAAATATGTGGTCTGTCATCTGCAGAATGTTCCTTACCCCTTAAAAGTATATTCAGCTATAATGAAGTAAAGTTTGTTTTTTATGTAACGGTTGGAATGTCTTTTTCATGCAAAGGTGGTATTTTTATCTGGCTCTCTGAAGGCAAAAATACGATAGCATTGTAATGGGACTGCAGTCAGTTAGGCAGAGAGCATCTGTAAGGATTATACTTGCTGTAAGTAAACCCTGTAAATAACAGGATGATCTTGTGTACAGCAATTACAAAGTAACATTTTGAGTAATTATTTTCTAAGCCTATTCAAATTGAATTAGTGGTTGTTTATTTAATAGTGCATTGTTTTTATTTCTAGGGATAAACACCCTGATAAATATTATGTCCCGTTTGGGACAAGATGATCCAGCTCCTTCCAGGTAATGAAAATAATCATTTGCAAGTAGGGAAGCTGTTGCAGAGGGAGATGCGTAATAGAAACAACCAACTTACTGTTAGCAACAGCCTTGGCAAATAGTTGAAATGAAAAGTAATTTTGAATTGACTTTTATATTGTGAAGATGCGCTGAAACTCCATTAGCAGTGACACAGTAAGTGTTTGGTCATGCCTGCAGAAAAATCCTGAGGAAGGTTTTAACAGATAATTCTATCATTTTTGTTTATCCTTTAAATGAGGAGGACTAAAAGGCTACCTTTTTGCCTTCTGTAGACTAAAACATTTGTGGTTATTGTTATCTATGCTATAATTGAATTCTCCGTCACATTGTCTCACAGTAGTACCTTCCTGGCATGGCACCTTGTTAACACGAGTGTGATACTGAACGTGGGCTTTGCCAATTTACTGATCCAATTTAAATACGTATGCAAAACCCATTAATGTTGTAATATAATAATTCTTAAATGATCACTAAGAATTCTGTGCAAATAAATAACGTTTAAGATGTGCTTTAGAGACACAGGCACCATATTTAGCCAGTGAATAAACAATATAGGGCTAATTCAAGAAACAGTTGCATGTGAAATCTCCTAAATGCATGAACTAGAGGGCAGAGTGTATTTTAGTTAACTAGTGTTATAACTGGGCCTTTTAAGTGTCATCATTTTGGAGCAAGCTCAGGAATGGGAGAAGTTGAATTCTGAATAAATTATTTTTGCAGTGTTCCCAAAATGCTTTTTTGGCTAGACCATGCCCTTCTCTTTGAGAATCAGCCTCAAGCTTATTTCAACCCTCTTAAGATAACATGAAATAAAGATAAATTGCATTAATTCTCACAAAATAACACACACATAAAATCCCACTTCTGAGAGATCTGTTTTCCACTGTGTTGCTACACAGAGGAGTTGTAGTTTTGCTCATGCTTTGTTTTACACAGCAGAGGTACTTGAATTCTTCCAGCCCATAACAAAGACCTGCTATTTCAGAAATTAGACTAACTATATAATGTTGGGGGAGTGCAAATTACAATAAAAGCTGTCAAACACTTGAGAAGGATCTTTCGGATTTAAAAAAAACCACAAAACTGTTGTAATGGCCTTGATTCTATTACAGTCGTGTGAAGTCAAAATGGTGCTACTTACATGCTTTCATGTGTAGAGCAGAAGTTTGTATATATTCGAAGACAAACTCCCCTTCTTTTTCAGCTGCTGTGTCCTGTTAGTCCTTTGTTATATAAGCAGGCAGGGAGCTTGGAGGAAACGAAACTTTATGCAAAACAAAGGAAAATCAGGAGGAGTGATGGAAGAAAAGGAAAACATAGGAAATAAAAGATTCTACTAGCTTAATGGCATTTTTGAATCCATCTTGTTGTACACCCATTTTGTGTTTTGAGCTCAAAGGAAGTTTCAGAAAACAGGACATTTGAAGGTGCTATAAAAAATAAAAGTACTTACTCCCTTGTAGCTCTGCCATACCAATGAATCTGTTGCAGAGTCATGGCACCTTGTGGGTGTTGATGTTAACTAGGTACCCTTCTCCAGTTGCATGCACAAGACTGAAGACAGGTTGTTTGTTTCAATCACCTGGTGCCCTGTGATGGACAAAGAAACCTGACCTCAGTGCCAATCAACGGTACTGTTCCCTTCCTCCATTTGCTAAGCCTTGACAATAGGTCGGAATGGAACATATGAAAATTTCAAAGGTGGTGGTGTCAGTCCTGAGTTTCAAGATTCATATAGTTGTTATGCTGTTTTGGAAAGGATTGTAACCCCGAGAGGGTGGGGGAGGCTGCAAGAATGTCTATCATGGCTGATTAGCAATCAACTCTGATTTGTTCCATTTTAATTGTATTGTGTAAATAACCAGCATGTGCTACTTAGCTGATAGTAAACCTTAAAATGCCTTTTTCAGGATTAACCACAACGAGCGTTTAGAATTTCTGGGAGATGCTGTGGTGGAGTTCTTAACGAGGTAAATGGGGAATTCTTCAACAGTCCTCACCTTTGTATGCTATTGTCGTACCACTGGGCTTATTAAGGTTTGCAGTGCCTACTTCATGACTGTGTACGTTTGCAGTCCTGCCTGATATTTAGAGCTGCACATCTGCACGCAGCTTTCTTGAAAATTCCTTCAGTCCTGATGATACAACAAGGAAGATTACAAAATGAAAAGCTAGAGTTTCTGTTTCATGGAGTGCAATTTTAAGTTGATTTGGGTTAGAGATTATTCAGCTACGGACAAGTTGAACTTTGTACCCTTTTTTTAAAGGAAGGATGTGTTTTTTTTTCTTGGCATGCTATTTTGTTTCCATGGGTGGTGGTTCTCTAGTTGCAAGTGAACAGCATTTATTGGTAATATTGAATGCTTTGCAGTTCTTATTTCTAGTTATTAGGGCTGTAGCTTGCATAATGTCTGTACGTAAATAAAATAGTTGAGCACAAATGTAATTTATTTAGAATTAATAACAAAAAAACATGGTTCATCAAAAAATGTTCCAGTTTTGGTCTGGTTTGAGTATCCTGAAATCACTGAACAATACAGGCATATTATCAGTTACCTCCATTGGCCTTTCTTACCTGTGTACTAGAGGCAGGCAGTTTGCACAAAATAAAGATTATAATCTGTTTTCAGCTGCTTTGTGCTACTGTTTTTAATAGGGGAGCAGTCTTGTTTACTGTAAAGCTTCTCTTTAAGCAAGTTCATTGTATGAATAACAAAACGGCCCTTGCATCACTATTCTCTACTAACCTGTACTAGCCATTAGCTACTCAGTATTAAAAGCTATTAGTCTATAAAGGTCTCCACTGCCCTTAAAACCCATGGCCTTTTCTCTCATACAACAGTACAGGCTGATAAGATGGAAGACTTGCTGATTAAAATGTCTTGCATTTTTCATTGTCATTGTTCATCAACCATCAGCTGACTTTCTGAGCTAACTTCTATCTCAATTCAGAAAAAACCTGAGCTAGATTTCTCTTCAGTAGAGCATGTAAGCACCTATTTAAGTCTGAATTTTTTTTCAACCCTGTTTACGTCAGGTCTCTGCTCTTGTGAATTATGATGCTTGATTAGATTGCCTCTAAGTTTAATAGTAATTTTTGTCCTTAAGTAATCGTGCATCCATCTGCACTCTTCTCCCTGTGTACTGGGTTAATAAAATATTTTGTAATTAGTGCCACCCGCTGCCTTAGTTGTGGGATGTTGAAACCCCTCTCTATTAACTTCTTTATGACATGGGTTAGGTAGTCATATATGAAGATACTCAGAATCATTTATCTGTTACTCAGATCTTGGTTGGATCACTTTTGAATTACTTTTTGGGTTTTTTATGAAGTCTCTTTCTTGCATGATGACAAATATCATTAAAAGCAGTTGAAAGCCTGTGATTTTTACTTTTTTTTTTCCTGTGGTATTAATGACTTCACACATTTGATAAATACAGACTGTTGAGTTCTGTTCTTTGGCTCTGTTAGCATCTGTTAAAGTACTGGAAGAAACTTGTAAAAAAAAAAATACCATGAGTGGTGGTCCAGCCTGAATCACTAGTATCATCTTAAAGCACTGCGTACCTGCAGCATGGAGTTCTGCGAGGCTGAGGGTTCCCTTGTGCTTTATTCCTCAGCATCCTCTAGGTGTCAACCTTGCTGAACCCACTGCTACTGACAGATAGAAACCTTCAGATGCGGGAAGTGCATTTCGTGGCAGGGATTTAGAGATGATGTGCTGCCCAGTAGGCAAACAGCACTCTTCCTCCCCTGCTGCCAATGCTATCCAGTCAAATATTATTGAGCATCGTTTTAATGTTTGTTTCTTTAACTTACTTCAAGCTGAGTTGCCACCTTGGGAAGGGAGCTGTGTTACCAGCTGGGTTCTGAGGGAAAGGCACTGTTCCTTAGAGGCACAGGAGGTTCATCTTTAACCAAATGCTGACATCACCTGATTTGATTTTTGTTTTGCCAGTGTCCACTTGTACTACCTGTTTCCCACTCTGGAGGAAGGAGGATTAGCTACATACCGTACTGCCATCGTACAGAATCAACACCTGGCCATGTTGGCTAAGGTATAGTTTTATACGTCTCTGTATTTGACACCCATAGGTAGGATACTATTAGTGCGTGAATTGCCTCTTGAGGGATCTGCCTGCTTTAAACATCAATGTCCTTACCATGTTTTGTTTACAAGATTTGGGATACAGGAACTCTTTCCAGTTTGAAAGTAGATTTTTTTAAAGATGAAGTAGGACTTAGTTTTTCTCCAAAGCATGTTTTTAGGAGGAGTCATTTTTTCAGGCAGAAGGACAAGTTTTTAGGATGCTTATGTGGAAGGTGTGTCTACATTTACCTTTAAATTGCACAGGTAATGAAGCTGATAGTAGAAATTCTAGTGGAGAAAAAGAAACAAACTGGTTGTTTATAAAAGGACTTCCTGATAGAATATGTAGGGAGAACATGGCAGCAGGTGGTAGATAAGGTGGTGAAAAAATCATTTTGCCTGCTCCCTAACCTACACAGTCATTTTCAGACTTGCTGTGAACTGTGCAAAAGAAATATGTTAGAAAGGCTTTTGGGGAAAGGTGGTGTTAACTCATGGGAAAAACTGAGATACCTCTCAATTTTATTTCATTTAATTCTGTGAATGATAGAGTGTTTTACATTTCTACATGGTACTGGGGGGCAGGAATATGATATAGAAAGTTGATTAAGTCTCTATTTGTAGATAATTTGGTATTCTCTTAGATTTGATTTTGTTAGCATGTTTTTTAAAAAACAGTCTGAGTACTATTGATGTAATGTATTAAGCTGTGCATGTACGCGTACATGTCCACTGTGTATTGCTGATAGCTTTCAAGCGCTTTTTAATCTTCTCTGTTCATATTCATGCAATAATTTAAACAAGCATATCCAATCTTGAGATTTTGGCAAAAACTGCATGATTTCTAACATGTCATCTTTTTGCTCAGTTCTCAGGAGAGGCATAGGGTAGGGAGTGAAAACAGTCTTTTTGCTCCAAAACTTTCTTTAATGATTTAGAAGCGTGAATTGATTGAAATGTTTCAAATCAGGGGTTTGTTTACAAATATGGTATTGAACTGCCTGACACTTGAATTCATGTTATTATTTTAAAACCTGCATCAGGAAAGCTCATATATCCTTCAGGCTTTGTTCATAGCCTTTATCATTGTACATGGACAACTTTTGAAAATTTTTATTGCAAAATTTTTTAAACTGTATTTATTTTTATTAGATACAGCTGTAAATATTAGATATCTTACATATTCCTGATTTCCCAACTTACCCTTTTTTTTTTCCTATCTTATATCCTATATGACCTTCCTGGTTTCATTCCCTTTAATTATCCCCTGCAGCATCATGTTGTATTCGGTTTACTTCCTCACTATAGTTCTCAGATCCTCAGTTGCTCTTGCGCATGTGGAATGCTGTTTTAATTGAGGATCAAATGATGAATTTCTGTAGCTTCTAGGGGACATTGTAGCATTATTTTAAAAACAATGTAAAGCGTGTTATGATCAAAATGGAGAAGCAAAACACATGCAAAATACTCTGAATGCAAGCTCCAAAAATGGAGATAAGCCGTCAGAGGGAGGGGACACAGACCAACACCCAAACACCACCAGTTAACATGAACAAATGACAATAATCTGCAAGAAGTTTAAATTTGAGATAAAAAAATTAATGTTCCACTTTTATGTTGACTCTAAGAGTGTTCCCTGCACTTTATAAAGTGCAATGGAACATCATAGGTGGTAATTCCCTGGGTTCTGGAGCAGTGAATAGGCTCTCATTCACTGAAAATGGAAGACTCCTTTTTTCCAATTGGAATGTGTCTAAAGGACACACTTCAAGCAACTTAGTCTCTACTTTTATGTCATAAATATACTCTAGAAAGATGAGGTTGAAAGTTAATGAGAAATTAGGCAGTGGAAACTTACACCCACTTGGGAAGAACCTATTCTCATACAGACTTTGCAAGATGCACAAATATCTTTTAAAAATCTCGGTAATGGTTTTGTGTCAAAAAGATGAATATGTAATGAGAACCTAGTAGCTCTTGCCTGCATTTCTATAGCAGAATTATCATATATTATATTAGATATCTGACTCGGTACCTGAGATTCTGACTGGCAGGCAGAACTATGGTTTAGTGATGCACTATGTCAGTGATGCACACTTGAAAGGAAAAAGAAAGCTAGGTGGCACTGCGGATTAAAATATCGGTCTTCTGCTTGCAGTGCCCAGAAGCTTTTGTTACTGCCACCTGTTGACACTCTTAAAGGAAAAAGCCAGATGTTCACTGGATTGTTCCTTGCTGTTGTACTTTATCTTCTTCTTTAATTCCTCAACCTTTGAATGTCCCTTTGGCATTTCTGAAGGCAAATCACGTGAGGGCAAATTACCAGCAAGAAACAGAGCACATTGCGCCAGCCAGCCAGCATCAGGCTGTTTTTCTGTCAAACCCTCAGCCCTCCCCTTGAACTCATTCCTAAATCTCACTAGTAACATGTTTTGATCTGGCTTCCCTTGACAATTTGGTTTGATAATGCCTAGCTTTCCCACGCTATCACACTCTAGTTGCTTGTCTCTGATAAACAAATATGAAGTCTTCTAATTTTAGCCTATGTCTGAACTGAAACTAGGGAGAAAAGCTTTGAAGTTCCCTCAAACCCAGTTGCTGCATAACAATAGTGCAATTGAACTCTAGTGACTAGAACTGGCACTCTTGTACTTCTAAAGCCATGGTTTTAACTCTTTCCACATATTCTTCAGAAGCTGGAACTAGATCGATTTATGCTTTATGCTCATGGTCCAGACCTTTGCAGGGAATCGGATCTCCGCCATGCCATGGCCAACTGCTTTGAAGCCCTAATAGGTAAAGCATGTGTATCTGTGTGTGTAGACAGTTATGTTTTAATATGTCTATATGCCATGTTGACTGTGATGGAGGAGACGTGGGTCTGTGAGTAGTGTTGGTAAGGGTAGGTCATAATAAAGCATCTTAAATTTTCTTTGTCTCTTCCCATGTCCTGCACATACGCTGCGTGTATAACATGATGAGCGTGCAGTATTACAGTGAAAATCTCATCTTCCATATCCTGCCTTCCATGCACTGAAGAGGCACCCGTTTCATGGTGTTGTGGTGCAGCACCTCTGTCCGTCACCGCAGAACTTCACCCCTCGTGAGCCACCATGGCCTGCTACCTACAGTTGTCTAGGGGGGGAGTATTTCAGTCACTGTGGCCTGGCAGGAAATGTGCAGGTTCACTGCTTCCAATAGTACCTGCGCAGACCTGTAAAATGTGGAGTCACTTCAGCCCTGTATTTTAAAACGTTGCAGCTTGCTTTCTGAATGGACCAGGCACTCCCAACCAAGTCACCAGCCCATTTCCTCTGTGTCCTGCTGACTGTCTTCTGTGAATTAAATAGGACACTTGCCAAGTGAATATTTTTTGGTCTTTGCATTTTCCTTACAAATAAAAGGCATAGCAATATGCCATGGCTGCTGTAATAAAGCTACCAAAACACTCTAGCTGAGGATGAAGGGGAGTTGTGTCAAACTTCTTGTTGAGCCCTAAGGTGCTGATTGTAGTGACTGGTTGTGCTAGTCGATAAATTTATGTTGGTGAAGAAATCGGGACTGCCTGACCACAGTTACCAAATAAGCAAGTAGTAAGGCTGAAATCTGATCTGTTATATCCACACGAGCTCTATTTTAAATAGCACATTTTTATAAAACATTACTTGTTTGAATACATAAAGCAAGCTAAATCTCACTGATTGGGCTTCATATTCATCCAGATGTACTGTACATGATATTAGCTGTGGGAATGGTTTAGCCCTGATCCAGGTCTTTACATACTACACAAGCTCCTAAAGCATTTTGTCTTGCTTTGAAAAATAGTTGGCTTAGATGTCAACAGTTCTGTGCATTCTGCCTTGGGCCAAATTGCATTTCATCTTATCAGAAATAAGTGTTTTCTTTCTAACTCTATTTTGCTTTTCACAAGTGCTTTGATCTTTAATTTAAAATAAAAAACAAACAGAAAACACTAGATATGTATCTGTGGCTTTGTGTATATACTTCAGCTTGTATAGGATGTAATGATGAGGGCTATTTGGCAAGCAGTGAGATTTGCTAAGAGAGCAGGCTTGCTGTTTAACCTCCAGTACAAAGTTGTTCACAAAGTTAATTGGGCAATAAGATTTTGTCAGGGCCATAGCTAAAATCTGGGAGCTTGTTAAGGGACTATAAAAGTATATGTGGGGTCTGGAGCTCCTGCATGAGAGCCTTTGTAAAAGTCTGGTTCTTATTCCCCGTGATGAAAATAATAACCAAAAGTATAAGCAGGCTGCCTAGGGCCTGTGTGAAATTCTGTGCTCTCATAATGTGCCCCTGGCAAGACAGTCTTACAAACCCCCAAACTGTTCTCCAAAGAGTCCAAAGAAAGTATTTGACCCAGTAAGGAATTAAAAGGAAAGGGGGGGGGAAGCACAGCAAGGCAAACAGTGTTCTGCCTGTATGTGGGAACATTGACTCCTTTTCTCTTATGTTCTTCATGTAGCTGTGTATTCCCTTTGCTTTTATAAAGATGTGCTTACAAGAACTAATTTGAGGTTTTCAGAAGCCCTCCTGTATAGAGTATCAAAGGACAAAATGTTCATACTGAATTTATAAAGTGCCTGTGCAAATACAGAATGTATATGGTACACCCAAAAAACATAATGTGCTAGCACAAGTTTTGCAGAGCTTGTTACTAATGGGCATGTGGAGGGCTAGTGGGGGCTGTATATGCAGTTTAAAGAAAAAAAAAAAAAACCCAAAACCCCACAATTATCTCCAGAAACTGAGACATACAGAGGTGGAGTTTCCAGTTCAGACAATGTATTATTGTGATATTGGAGAGACACTGAGGTTTGGAATAGTCCGGACATATCATTTATATTGCAGAATGTAATGTTTTTGAAAGTATAGAGTAAAAGAAAATTATTTGCTAGCTATTGAAATGTATTTCATGGCTTTCACTGTCTATGTATATGGTATAGTTAGCTGATTACTGGAAACTACATTTAGAAATAAATTGCTTCTAGCCTAATTTGTTTAAACTTTGCTCTTTGGATGTATCATTTTCTATCATTGATTTAACTGTTTCAGGTTTTTTGTGTGCATTTTATGACCATTGATTTATGTTGGTGTTTAAAATGCTTTAAATTTCTCAGAAAATTAGGTATTACTACAGAAAGCATGCTTTTAAAAAATAAATGTATTGGAGATGAAGGCAGCAGAGATCTTTGACTTTCCTGTGCTTAGTAATTTTCTAAGTACTAATGCATTATTGACCTTTGACGTATTGCTCCTCTCATGCAGGAGCTGTTTATCTAGAGGGGAGCCTAGAAGAAGCAAAACAATTATTTGGACGTTTACTCTTCAATGACAAGGTATTTATGGATTTGATTTCCATTTTAAAAATAACATAAGACATGCTTTCTTGTCTGTTGTTTTACTTGAGGATCACAAATGAACAGGACTACACCTGTTGTACTTAATTCCTGGAAACTGAGCGTAGCATAGCGTGTTTAGGACAGCAAGCTGCACTGGTTCAGGCAAAAAAAAAATTAGTGTTTCCTGAGGTGTGCTGTTTGTTGGTTGACTTAGGGAAGGGTGGGTGGCATGGGAAACCTGCAGACTTCCATTCAAAGTGCTGCTCTAACAACAGACGGGTGCTGTGGATCCAGGCAGCGTGCTTTGGGAAAATGGCACACGGTAGAGCAACTATTCCTGTTTTGTCAGTTAATCCTCCCACCCCTAAAAGTTTTAAACACATCCTTGAAAAAAATGCAGGGGACTTCATCCAAAGTTTACCCAATTGCATAATTAAGTCTGATCTATTCTTGCATACTCTATCTTAGATTACTGTTAGTTGGAATTTATGCCTTATAATGGCTAAGGAAAGTAACCAGTACATACTGCTGGAACAATACACGTGGCAGTGGTGAAGGGATGAATTATACAGTCTTTTCCTTCTTGAAATTCTCTGAGTCTGTGAAATGACAAAGCTTATTAGAAGTAAAAGTATTCTTAAGCCTATCACAACTGTGTTTATTTGCTGCTCAGTGCCTGTAGTGAAGGAAGCCTGTATGAATTAGAAGAAAATAAATGTGTTTTTTTTTTAGTCCTTGCCTTTGGTGAAGTCAAACTTGCTACTGAGGAGTACTTGCAAATAAAGTTAGTCCTGAGGCTTAAACAAATCTTTTTCCTCCTTTGACCACTTTTTATTTGGTTCAAGGATTTTTCCACCTCTTTGACACAAGCTAATTGGGAGAACTACAGGCAGTTTGAACAGCAAATACATGATTTTAAAAATTAGTTTGCTAGCACTGTTGAATTTGCAATAAGCAGAGCCAGCATCTGAAATAGTTCAGTATTTCAAGTAATGACATTTTATTTAGTACTGTGGAATTTGTTAAATGACTCCCTTGAGCATTAAAGGCATCTCTCAATGTTTGCAGGACCTGCGGGATGTATGGCTTAATTATCCACTACACCCACTCCAAGTAAGTGTATCCCTTTCTGTAATAAATTTCATAGCTCTGTTTTATTTTCAGGGATGCTTTTCCGTAGGTTTCCATTGTAATGGCATCTCAGAAATTCTGCTAAGTAGTAGCCAAAGGAGTGTATATATTTGCCTTTGTGTTTGGTTTGGGGCTTTTTTAATAAATAATGAGCCTCTGCCTCGCTGTAGATTAATCATTCACCTTTCCTTGGCTCATGTTTGATAATATAACTATGCTTCTCAAACAATAAATCTAGTGAGGGCTAACATTTTGGTGGCTTCTTGTTAATCTCGAAGTTGGGGGGAAAAAGGGTACAAAACCAATCTATGTACATATTTTGTTAACCTGAAATTAAGATTGAAACATTAGTTGAATGGAATAAGAGTGTGATTCTGAACTTTCTTTTTTTGTGTTTGTCTGTGCAATGATAGCATGGTTGTTTCAGTGATTCCAGTATCTTTAATACCAAGTAAATACTGAAATTACAAAGGTGTCTGAAGGCTAGTTTATCCTCCATGTATTGGAGGACACAAGATCACAGGTGGTTAGTTTACAAGGCTGGAAGTTGGGAGAATGGTTTTCCAATCTGTATTCCCTGACTGAGTTCTGGGGGACACCTAAAGCAAGTCACAGAGCCTCTCTGCACTATAGCTCACTGTCTTCACAGCAAACATGGTAGCATTTTCCAAGCGTGCAGGGGTGCTGCAAGAATAGCTGTTGTCAAATTGTCATCCAGTCAGTTAGTAAGGTGTTCAGGATTTGTCCAACCAAATTTCTGATGTTTTGTGCAGTCAGTTGGACTCCTTTGAAACATTTTATGAGAGCACCCTTCCAGCAGGTCACCTTGAGGCCTCTATCTGAAATGTGTCACATATTTGTACAGATGGGTACATAGACAAAATTTTCAGCAACTTATCAGTGCACATGAAGCATTTTTTGTGACCAGCTCTCTATGAGTGTAAATAGAAAGGTCTTAATGGGAAGATAAACTTTTGAGATTCAGCACCAGCTCTCCTAAGAAAATTCTTACTCTAGATTTCTTTTTTCCTCTGTTTTATTTTAATCTCTTTATCTCTGCTTTCACAAAGAAGACTTGGACTCTGCCTAGAGATTGGAGACAGCCAGTATATGCAACATATCATTTCTTGCTACTACCTTCACTTGTGTGATGAAAATTTCTTTCCTTCCATGTCCCAGAGGGCACCCTAGCTCTCTAGTTACCAGCAGGGGAAGCACAGGCTGCTCAGGTTGGCCCTTTGGCACAGCTAGCCTGAAAAATGGCATTTTAAAAATTAGCGAAAGTCACTGTAACAATATGGCAAATGAGATGCCAATTAAAAAGAAAAAGCTCTGGGTAAGATATACAGAACAGAAGGCCTGTAACCCTGTTATTTGGCAGTAGTCAAGTCAGTAGAAACAGTGATGGAAAAAAAAAATTGGTCAACTGGATAAACGTGGTCTCTTTTAGAAAGAGTCAATGTGTAAAGACAAGTCCTGCCTCACAAATGAATAGGAGATTCTAGAAGAGACAAAAAAAGCACGTGATGATGTAGATGATACTGTCTGATGGGTTTCCTAAGAGGCTGTTAGAAAGGCACTCACAAAAGGCTTTTAAAAATGTGTTTGGAAAAAAAAAAAGGAAGGGAAAAAAAAACCAACCTCAGTGAATACTGTCAGTCCTTTACAAGATTTAAAGGAATGGCTGAAACATAAGAAATGGGGAGCAGGAGTGAAATGACCATATCTTACAAGGGATAGAGATCACTGGCAGATTTCCCTAGGGATCTTTGCTGAAGTACAGGCTGTTCGCATCGACAGTTTAGGGAAGAGGATGAGCAGTGAGGTGGCACTTCGTTGACAATACCAAATTATTCAGGGTAGCAGGGAGAAGAATTGCAGTCAGACTGTGAGAATGCAGAAGGGACTAACTATGGAGCAAAAAAGCAGATGAAATTTTGCGTAGGTAAATATAAAAGGACTATGCATAAGGAAGCAAAAAGCAGTCTCGGCTCCACATGCAACTGAACTCCAAACTGACCATTATTACCCAAGCGTGGCATTTTGGTGCCAGGATATGTAGTTATATGAATATGTCAGCTGAAAGCCCAGTAGTGTTTAAGGAAAAAGACAAATTGAATGTAATCAATATAATAGAAAAGGGACTGGCAACAAACCAAAAAAGATCTTAAAGCCACTTCAAAAAACTGTGGCTATTCTTCCTTTTCCTTTAAGCATCCTCATCTGGATGACTCCTCCTCTGCGGCATTGCTATACAAGAGAGATGCCCAGAGTGGCTGGAGGAAATGCCTAAGCCATTTCCCAGCTCCAGAAAGCCATTTAACAGTGTCACCACATCAAGGACATGAGACAAGAAACTGATAAGAAAAGATACTGACCCAAAGTGATAATTTTAATTTTCTTGTGTTATTGTGCCCGTTTGGATTTCATACACAAAGTATTTATTCTTGATTTTTGATACTGAAGGAAAGTGGAAGAAATAAGTTTGGGTTTTGTCTCATCTTGACATGCTGTCATTCTGCCAGCCCTATTCTAATAGTTTTTGAATCTGTTGCTCAGTTGCAAACAATGTGATAATATTAGAAAACTCAGACATGTACAATTATATGTGTTTTGTGAATATGGGTAGCCCGTGCCATCCACATGTGAGACAAGACCATAGAAACAACGTGTTATAAATGCCTCAACTGTTAAAAAGCGTATGTCAGAGCTCACATCTTCTTTGAGTGCTAGTTATCCAGGAAAAAAAGCCAGAGGAAACTGGGTTTTCTCAGTTCAGCTGTCCACAGAATGACTTGTCCACTGTATTCTTTGCCCTTGGTTTACAGAAGGCTTGCTTTTCCCTGAAAAGTTCTAAAACAGTGTTCCGTTTGTTACTGTTTGTGCTTCATTTTGTTTACAGCTGCAGGAGTCCAATACTGATAGGCAACTCATTGAGACCTCTCCAGTTCTTCAAAAGCTTACAGAGTTTGAGGATGCAATTGGAGTCATCTTTACCCATGTTCGGCTTCTAGCACGTGCGTTCACTCTGAGGACAGTAGGCTTTAATCATCTGACTCTGTGAGTACACAGCAGGAGTCCTCATGTAACTATTGATCCTTCTGTTAGTATCCCAGACTGCTTTATTTCTAAACAGACTCTAGATGTTATATCCATTCTCCAGAAGAGAATAGAACAGCTATGTTTGCAAGCCTGCCTGGCTCAGTATCCTGTCTCTTGACAGTAATCAGTAGTGGATACTTGGGAAAGACTATAGCAGATGTTAGAGAGCCAGCCCAGTGCTTCGTCGGAGCTTCGTGCATCACTGATATTTGCACATCACTCCTGAGACAGTAGCAAAACATATTTGGAGATACATTTGGGCAGAGGAAAGAAGTAAAATCATGCTCTTTGGTCCAAGTGCAGCCCTTGTCTTCTGCGGTGTGTAGAGCTGCCAGGCCCTGTTTTAAAGCAAGCAGTAGAGGCATACCAGTGGTTACCCAGTCCAGGATCTTGTATGGGTTTAAATACTGTTCCTTTTATTCCTTTTGAATGGACAGACCTTTTGCTCTATTGAACTCATTGCATTCATTAGTTCACTTTCTTATAAGAAGTTGCAGGTAGAAACCTTATCCCATTACAAACTTTGTCAATGGCTCTTCTCCTTCAGTTAGTCCCAGACCTGTGATCTAGTAATTGTGTTTATATGTAGCTACCCTGATTTGCTTTCTCCCTGAAAGTTGGTGTTACAACAGTAATGAACTGTGTTTTCATCTCACCTGGTTAATGCTGCAAATTTGTCTTAAATGCATTTGGAAATGAGCGAGGCTCACTTTCAGATCACTATTTTAATTTGTGTGTGCATGCTGGTTTTGTTTTTTCCTCCCTGAGTGCTTATTGATTTTGCTGCATTGATGTCTCATTTTTCAGAGGCCACAACCAGAGGATGGAATTCCTGGGTGACTCCATAATGCAGTTGGTAGCCACAGAGTATTTATTCATACATT
Organism: Egretta garzetta; assembly: GCF_000687185.1. NCBI lineage: Eukaryota > Metazoa > Chordata > Aves > Pelecaniformes > Ardeidae > Egretta > Egretta garzetta. The sequence goes on from NW_009259188.1 coordinate 1,418,457, forward strand.
TCCCTGATCATCATGAAGGGCACTTAACGGTGAGACTGCCATCAATCATGCTCTCCGGAAGAGCAAGAGTGGGATGGAGACTGAAATTATGGGAGCAGCTAGTAAATTATTCTGGACTTGATTAATAAAAGAAGCCTCAGCGACCACTGCTTTTAATAAGGCTTTGTTAATTTTAAGTCATGAGCACTACAATGAATAGGAAATGGTGATTTATGAGCCCAGTGCAATAACTTTTGTTCTGTCTGTGAAATGGATCAACAATTTTAAGGATGTCAGTGATGAAATTGGGAGATAAGACTAGTTCTTGTTCAAAGATGGGTGTCTTAAACCATTTATTTGAATATGCACATCACATTACTTTTTTTATTCACAATTTACAGTCTGTTGAACCTGCAACTGGGCAGGGTTGTTTCCTGATAAGAAGTTTTTACAATCTGTTTTAGTCTGGTTTTCCTGTTGTCTTCAACCTGGAGCTCCTATGGTAGCTTTTGAATTTAATTTTGCTGTAGTCATCTGTTGTTGATTACTGTAGCCTTTCAGCCTCTCTTATCTGGGCTCTGAACAAGCCAGTTTGGGGATCTTTCAGCAATTTACAGTACTTTAAACATAGGGTGGTAGTATGTGTGGTCTTTTTCCTGATTGATTCATTTCATATTGCAGCTAGACAGCTGTGGCTTTATTTGTGAAGAAGAAATTTTCTTAAGCTTACTAAATTTTTCTTAGTTTTCAAGTCTTGACTGGAATAAAAAAGCAATACGTGTATCAGGAATACGATTTGAGTCTTCCAGTTAAAATTAGGAGTAGCACTGTAGGTTTCTTAGCTGCTCAGAGTGGTTTTCTCAAATCAATAAAGGGATGGCGATGCTAAGTCTCTAGCAGGTGATACGTTTTCAAGAATACGCTTCTTGGGTCTTTTGGGCTAAAGCTGTTTACAAGACAAAAAAGTACATGCTCTGACTAAGAGTAATTTTAAGTTTTCTTCACCAGTTCTGAAGTTTTAGTTTACATTTGTATGGCTTCTTCTGGAAGAGACAGAGTAGATAAAGCCTGAACTTTTGAAGTAGAAGTTAAAAGGAGAAGAGCTGTGTCATACTAATTCTTCAGAGAAACAAAAACATAAGGCAGAAATTCAAGATTGGCGGGGTTTTTTTTGCTTTGTGGGTGACTTTTAAGAATGTAGGCATCAGTGTTGTTACAGTAAGATAAATCCTTCAAGAACTGTATTTGGCAGGAAGGATATGATGTGCTGCTATTAATGGATGTAAATACTCAGAGCAATGATGAGAACATCTCTGTGTTGCTTAATTTAATGATTAATGAGTTGGCAAGTAGAACAAGTTGCACAGCCCAAATTTGTAGGGGAAACTACAAAGTTAGAGGGGAATGGATACTGAAAACACATTAAGATATTGAGAAGTCGGCAATGCCTAGAACAAAATTGCAACTCTGGGGATGTGCATGCAGTGAAAAAACAAATTGTCTTAGAATGTTTTTAAATTTGAGGACAAATGAAATGCAATGTATGAGAAAGGAGACCGATGATGTGGGATTTGAAGAGAAACAGCAAACACTGAGCTCTTTCTCCTGTTACCTGGGAACATACTTACATTCAAAGTAATAATGGAACATTAGCTGAATGGTATCTGTAGTGTTGAGGACAGTTTTGGTCAAGGATGGGAAGTTTCCACTTGACTGGCAATGCAGTGACTTCCCAGTGCGTAGTGATTACTTACGGAGAGGCATCTGTAAATTAAATATATTTAAGAAAATGAAAGGAGAACATAGTATTGTCTACATATTTTGAGATAGCCAAGTGATCTACCAAAAAGAGGATGAAATTCTGTTGGCTGTTGGAAGATACAGCTTCTCCAGTACTGGCTTATGCTACAGTCATGGGTGGTAAGTAGTATGCTGTGTGAAGAAGCAATGATGCAGGCTGTGTGTTGCCAGAGCGGAGACTAACTCTAAAAAAGTTGCTGGAAAGCCACAGGTACCATGTTGTCCCTGTACCATTAAGGGGAATTGAGTTTCTTGCTAGATCACACTTGTAGAGAAAGCAAATTCTAATATGGAGCAAGTTGATAACCACAGTGGTAGAAGAATAACTGTGGTTTGGGCTTTTTTTTTTCATCTCTAATTCGCTGCGTAGTGGATATGTTGCTCTTTGTTTTATGAGACTACTAATCACGATTACAGGTCCCATCAAAATAAATACTCTGCAAACACAGCAAGAGAGATCCTTCTCCCATTACAAGAAACAGGTTTTTGTCACACGATACCACACTCCTGTCTTACAGGTTGCATATCGTACTTAGGATTTTGTTGGGGGAAGTATTGTTTATTTATATTAAGGACATAAAAGGGAAGAATTTTGGAAAGGATTAAGTAGAAGATGAGTTTAAGCAGAGGCTAGGGAGGCAGGTGATAATCTTATCTGCAGTCTGCCTAGTTTATGAAGATCAAGTTGTGAGTATCTGCTTCATACATCATTGCCAAACAAATTATGAACATACTGTTCTTTGTTTATCTTTTGTCAGAGATGAAGTATCAAGTGCAGCAAATAAATCTTGATTTTCATAAGCTCAGTTGACATGCTGGAGCCAGGTAGCATATAGCTTGGATCTAATAAGCTGAGCAAATGTGACATGGAAGACAAAGAGAGAAAAAATGTATATGCAGCTTCTCAAGTCTAGGTTACGTACCAACAGTTGAAGAGAGACATTTTTTCCCTCCCACCCCCACCTCCCATAACATCCCTAACTTCTTAAATTAATGCTATTTCATTTAAAGCAGAAAAGCAAACAAACAAGAAAAAAGCTTATCTTAACCAGGGGTTCAGAAAATTGTATGAAACTCTAAAATTCCAAAATGCTCCTTTAAACTCTATGAGAATGTGTCTTTGGCAGAGCTCTATGTTTATTTAAATGGTCTGCCTAGAGTGTAGGTTAAGCACTTCGGGGAACTCCGCTGGAGAACTGGGTGTCCTGGGCATTGTCACACATTGAAAATGTTAGAGCCAGATCTTTGTCAGGGATGCATTGGCTCAGCTGTACTGCCTTCAGTAGAGCAAAGAGTACATACAGGCTGTGGAGCTATGCATTTTCTTCTCTGGCCAAATGAATAGAGCAGCTTCCTCATCTGTTTGTTCTGAAACGCTAGACTGTCTTGCTTTAATGTGCATTTGTTTTAATTACTGCCTATTTATTTCTTATTTGGTGGACACTGGGGACAGCTCTGTAGACTCTAGAATATTGTATGTTTATATTTTATGTGGGAAAGATGTATGTAACTGTGTATTACTTAAACTAGAAAAATGGAGATTAGCTGAAAAAGTACAGAACTGATTAAGAGATGGTATATGGTTGTAAAGAAGCTCACTGACAAGCATTTTAAAAGCAAGACATATCTATGGAAGTAATGTGTCCATAGAATAAATAAAATTTTGTGAGAAGAATTGAAACAGAAGGAAAAATCAACAGTAAAAACAATGAGTGTGTGTGTTTATATAAATCATTTGAGGTGCACTGAAACAAAATGTCAATAAACAGAGAAGTGAGAGGCTACAAGGATAAAACTAATACAACTTTTTTCTATTGCAGCTGTTGAGAAGTTCTTTGGTGAATAACAGGACACAGGCCAAAGTGGCAGAAGAGCTGGGTATGCAAGAATTTGCCATCACTAACGACAAGACAAAAAGACCTGTAGCTCTTCGAACTAAGACTTTGGCTGATCTGTTGGAATGTGAGTTAATTTGGTACTTATGTAACTTCTTTTTCCTCGGGGCTTGTTTAAGAAAGCCATTAGAAATCCCCTAAATCACTATTAAAAATGTATGTTCAGGTTTTCAAATGAATTATGCTTATACCCCTGAAAGCCAGATTTTTGAATGCTAGCCTACGTTTTTGAAAGCTATATGAAAGCATGACATAGGTGTAATTGCAGACACACAATCGTAGGCTTAGAAATTGAGGCATCATGATAGCCAGGACAAAAGCATGTCTAGAAAGTGAAAGCTTGTATTCCAAGTTGAGCTATTTAACAACAGTTTCAGTGTTTCATTAATATGGTCTTGTCACTGTCGGAAGATAAAAGTAGTTCCTTCAGCAGGTGAATGTTTCTGTGGTTCATCTAACTGCATTTTAGGAGATTTCAAAATGGTCATTCCACAAGAGGGAAAGCTACACTGAAATTAAATTACTTTTAGTCCATTTATGAAAGTTTGTGGTATCTTCTTTCCAAAAAAAGTGAGAACAATGATAAATATTCTGCAAAGAAAGTTAATCTGTATCGCGTATATTTTGATGTATTTTGCGAGCCATTCAGACCCCTTGGCTTTTGTCAAATCCTCTTAGCAAATGGAAATTCCACACAAACAGGAGTGATTTAGATATGAAACTTTTTTATGGTACCCAGTACTGATTTATTTGTAAGTATCCATGGTCTCCTGGTTAAAACGTGAGATTAGGAGCTGAGTGTTGTTTCTAGCTCTTAAAATGACTGAGTGGATTTGGGTAAGTCACTTAATCTCTTGGTCAACTTTATTTTTCCCTGTGTGTGCAGGATAATAATACCCTCATCAGATCACTGCTGTGAAATGTAATTGAATATGGCTTTAGAGTACTCAGAGATACTTGTTTCTAAAAGTGCGAGCCATTATCGTCCTTCTTGGATGAGTGACAGTACCTTTTTTTTTTTCCCCACACAGCCTTTATTGCTGCCCTGTACATTGATAAAGATTTGGAATACGTTCACACTTTCATGAACGTATGCTTTTTTCCACGGCTAAAGGTAAGGCCAGTCAGGTTCCTACATTCCTGCCACTACGTTTTAACGCATTGCTTTTTTGGACTCTTACCACAATCTCTCAATCATAAAAGCATCTCTGTGAACTTCTTACAGGAGTTTATTTTAAATCAAGATTGGAATGATCCTAAATCTCAGCTTCAGCAGTGCTGTTTGACTCTCAGGACAGAAGGAAAAGAGCCAGACATTCCTCTTTACAAGTAAGAACTGGCTAGTTATCAGTCTTTTGTGTATTTGAAGATGTGATCAGTCACCCTATGTTTTTCCCATAGTTTAGTTTTATTGCAGTTATCCAAGCCCTCCAGTCTCTCTTTGTCTGAAGATGGAAAATGTTGAACCAATGTTTTCCAAGCTTTAGGTGTTATAAGTCATTACAAGGAAGAATTAGTAGTCAATTTACCTTGTACAGTTTCAAGGGAAAATGTATTTTTTATGTTCGAATGGAGTATTTAATTGGTATCATTCTATACTTGTTCTTCTTTTCACCTAAGGAATGGCAATATTTTAAATGAAGTGAATGGAACAATGGCTGTTTGGATATGAAGTCAAGATACTTCCATTATACATTTCAGTCATAATATGAAGTTTCTCTACACTCTACATTATTATGCAAACATAATAAATGCCTTCTGTTACACATCCTGATTGTAAACTCTATTTCTAGTTCACAGAGTCAGGCACTGAAGGGCAACACAAGTTTTGGACATTTTTGCTGCACAATTCAGCCCACATACGTCCTCCTGCTTAGTGATAGAAGAGCTCAAGGCACTGAACCTCTTAACTTGTATACCTCAGTGAGATACCTGAAGCTGGATGGGCTGGATCTCCCTTCCCTCTTTCAGTTGTAAAATAGCATAATAGCTGCTTCAAAGAGGCAATAATAACCTTAAGATTGTATATTGCATCCATATCCATTCAGTTAATGTAGAGATGGGTGCAACATTAGCCCCCAGAAGAAGAGATGAAAGCTATGAAAGTTCAAGGCTTGTGTTGTTGGGAATATTATATCAAAAAGGTATGAAGAATGAAAGTCTAAGTACATTTGTGACACTTACTGAAATAGTTTTCAATGAAAGGTAGCAGTTCAGTTATAGTGACAAACAGTGCACTTCAGAAATATGATCACTTTAACACTCATGCTCTGCAAATCTGACTCCTCAGTGTCTCTGTATGAGGGCTCACAGCTTTGTCTTGAGTGAGGGAGATGAATACAAAAGAAACAATTCCTGATTCTTCTAAAACCCACTGCGTATCAAGTACCAAATGTTTGTTTTGTTTTGTTGTGATGATAAATTGATTTTTTTATAGTACAGCTTAGAGCTAGTAATATGCTGTTATCTTCCTATTATCTTGTTAAATTCCTTTTCTTGGGGTTGTCTGTTTCACTGCAGTCAGTACTGTTGCTTTTAAATTTGGGGTGGGTTTTATTTGATCTTGTCACAGCGCACAGAGACAGAGTACTGTAGTTAGATACTTTAAAAATTGATGTGAAATTGGTGCTCCTTCCAAAAAGAAACAAGGTAGTGGACAGAACTTGAGCTGACAGTGGGGAGACATTTGGGACAGCAGGAAAAAACAGCAGAAGCAGCAATTCATTGCATGTCTAGGGAATTATCTTTTTTTCCCGTTTAGATGGTTGTTGATGCATGTCTTAGACTTTAGCTCAGGTGGAAAGCTTGTTTTGTGACAAACTGTAACTTTTCAAAGCTGATGGAAAATTTCTTCGTACCGCGATAATTCGGTATGCAGAGAGCTACCATGTCCAATATAAAGTCCTTTTAAAACCTTGCTAACTGCACAACTTGCAGGGACTAAAATTTTAGTGCACACAGTAATCCTATTGGTGTGATTATTTGCAATTGCACAGCTACTCACAATTTATATGACTTTATTACAAGTGTTTTCACAGTGTTTAAGCACTTAGTGTTATAGTTCGCATTTTTGATTGTAGGTTCAAGTTTTGTTTTTCATATGGTGCTCCCGAGTGAACCTGGAGGAATAAATAATAACCGATATAAACAAGTTGCATTTTATGTAAATTTCTTCTTTTTATTGCGCACCATACTGGTAATCTTAGGGTTATTGTGATTTATACAGGCATTTTTCAACCCTTGCTCCATGCTTTGCACTAATTCCATTATATGTACTGACCAGACTGGAAACTTGGTCATGTATGTGCCACAACCAGATTCTGGTTTTTAATACTTCCTGCTTGAATAGATCATATCTTTCTTATTTCAGGACTCTGCAGACAGTGGGACCATCTCATGCCAGGACATACACAGTAGCTGTTTACTTCAAAGGGGAACGAATAGGATGTGGTAAAGGCCCAAGGTATAGTGAAAAATTAATCACATGGTGTTAAAGTTCGAGTGTGGCAGTGTCCAAAATGACTAGCCGTGGAGGTAGACAAGTGTGTGGTTGGCCTGGTTGGCCTTAGAAGAGGAAAGCTATAGAGCCTTCACAGAATCACAGCATGGCAGGGGTTGGAAGGGACCTCGGGAGATCATGTGGGCCAACCCCCCTGCTAAAGCAGGTTCACCCAGAGCAGGTTGCACAGGACATCGTCCAGGCGGGCTTTGAATATCTCCAGAGAAGGAGACTCCACAACGACCTTGGGCAGCCCGTTCCAGTGCTCTGTCAACCTTCTTCAGGCTGTTATGAGTTTCTGCCTCAGGAATACGCTAAGGGTTCAATGCCTGTATAGTTTGGGGTCTTAAGCTTTTTTGGTGAATCTGCCTGCAGGGTCGCTAGCAATGCTAACACATTTGTGGCACTCAGACTAGAAACAGCAGAACAGCTTCCAGGAAATGGTGACTTTGACTTTGCTACTGGATTACTGTCCATCTTAAGCTGGCAAGTTAAGGGTGCAAGGCTCTCAGAGGTTTTTTGGGTTTTTTTTTCTGATGTTATTACTTCGAGGCATTTTAGAATGTTTTCTAAAGTTGCAAAGACTTCAACCATGAACCCCGAAGACCTCATCTTATTTTCTGCTACCAAATCTGGTGGTGGTTATAAAAATATCATTGGTTTTATAGCGTTCACACCTCTGTGATTTTGTTCCTTTTTTTCTCTCAAGTAAAAGCAAACGCTTCAGTGAAGAATAGACTAGAATATTCTGTTAGTGTTATTGATCTAAGTTCTAAAATATTCTACTGGAGCCATAGTGCTATTGCTCACATATTTATGGAAAGGCTGATATATCATACACTCTGGGAATTACTAGCTACTGGTTATCCAAAGAGTTTTATTACAAAAGAGTAGCTAGTGTTCTGCTTTGTCAGAAACTTTAGTTTATTCTGTAGAACTTAGATCTCATGTAACATGTTTTTGTTTGGCTTTCACAGTATTCAGCAAGCGGAAATGGGAGCTGCAATGGATGCACTTGAAAAATGTAAGATATTTGGGCAACAAAGAAAAGAATTTATGGTTTACTTTCTTGGTCTTTAGCGAGGTGAGGTGCAGGTTTTGTGGGGGATAAGATTTGAACAAAATGTCTATACTGAATTCTGTCAGCTTCTGAGCAGCATGTTTTCCTCTTGGTACTTTCAAGACAATTTTGTAACAGGCGAAGTTAGTAAGATACCAACAGGTATTTTTTGAGGGGAGATGATAAGCTACAGAGGTTGCAACTTACAGGGAAACCTGTGCAGTGAAGGGTCATTGAGATTTTTCCATGCTTAAATATGCAGTAGAATAAGACTGCTTCATCTTAAAGTGTGGTTGTTTCATCCTCTAATTTAGCGAAGGCAGAACTTCCCAGTTGCCACTTCAGAAAATAAAATTTTATCTTAGATTATACAGTAGACCAGGTTAAAATCTAACAGGCAGATCCCTATCCAATGTAAGTCAACATTTATCTGTTAAGAACAGCTTGTACCAGCTGAGAATCCAGTGGTCTGTGTATGCATCTCTCAGTATTATGCCCAGGATATAGCCAGCATGGGAGGAGCAGTCCTTCATTGCAGTGGAGTCTCAGATATGAAAGGCATGAATGCAGACAAACATCTTGTGAGAAAGAACTTCGGTCAGTTGAGTTAAAGAGCCAGGTCTGTACATGATGTAAGCAAATAATTACATGCGTTTTGTGCACCAGTAGCTCTCTATTCAGAAGAACGTGGGGAGGTACATTTCTTGCATTTGATTCAAAGGAAAGACATGCAGTTCCTCAGATGCCAAAGGTTTTTAATCTGTTATCTCTGCATCTGGAAATCCCAGGGCTTAAAAATTTTAGAAGACAATGAATCCCTGTAATTCAGAGGGGTTTTTTTTTATATCCCTCTGCGAGGCATGTACTTCTCGCCACTATTAAATTTGACAAGTAAAAAAATGTAACTTCCCTTCTCCGCTGAACATCTACAAAACGTTACTGAAATTTTCTTCAAGTGTGTTTTCCTGTGACGGTATCACCACTCAGTGCTGTGAGCTTTATCTCCTGTCAGTCCAAGGACTTCACAGCTCTTTTCTGACATATGTATTTGTTTGAATACCATAGACCTCTAGAGGTCTGTACTCCAACCACCCCACAAAACAGAGCCAACTTTCAAGTTAGGTCATATTTTTCAGTGCTTTGCCAGTCAAGTTTTGACTATCTTTAGGGATGGAAGCTCCACAGCCCCTGTGGGCACCTGTGCTAGTATGCATATATCTTAGAGTGGAGTTTTTTGTTTTGTTGGTGGTTTGGGGTTTTTTTTAATGCATAAGTAGTTACCTTCAAGTAAAAGTAATTTTCATGTGCCTGTTTATATATATGATAGCCATGATGAGTTTATTACTTAAATTTCCTTCTCAACATATTAAATGGATTATAAACAAACAGGTTGCTACCAAGCTGAGTTCTTCAGAGTTGTTAAAGGATCATGTTACAGGAACAGTGCTGAAAAAATGATTTTCATTTTACAGTGTACGTGAGCAACAAAATATCCCAGAAGTCCATTAAACAAAGCATTAGTGCTTTTAAAAACAGCAGCAATTTAAAAACAACTTGCTTTTGTTTAGATTGCTTTCTGGTTTAAATAAATATACCCTCCTGTGCCTGAATTGTAAATAACTGATGAATAAACCTTTGATTCCTCTAGTAAATAATAAAAGGCACAAATTTCACCGGCCAATAAACCAAAGCAGTAGAAAGTCATTCTGCTCTACCACAGACTCCTGCAGATTATGTGGCTTCTGCATGGTGTTCTCTAGCTGAACAAATCTGTGCATCCCGGGACCCAGAAAGAGGAGGAAAACGCTTGGTGCCAAGGGACTCCTCCCTGAGGAGCCTCAGTTGAATTGTCTCTTGGTGGCAAACTAGAGAGAGAGCAGTCCTTTGCTAAGACATCCCAGAATTTTTTTATGGCTTTAAAGGTCAGTGTAATAACCTTTTGTATTCATGTCAGACACCAGTAGGTAGCCAGTGCTTATCCCAGAGCTCCGTGTGATCCCAGCAGGCTTTACCTCCAACTGCAGGCTGCCACGTACTCTACCACCTCTTCATTTTCTGACCGGCTGGAGGGTGCAGGTCTCTGCAGCACAGAGACGCAGATGAATGTCAGCGCCCTGGTCATGCAGAAAACGTCATATTCTGTCATCTGTGCACTAAATTGAAAGCAATTATATAAGCTGGTTTCACAGCCTCAGTTCTAACTAGTGTACACATGTACCAGCCAATGGACAAATGCTGAAATCAGAAGTGTATCCATCCCCCTAGCTATTTCTTCATCACCTCTGTCTTGTCTTGTCTGTTTTAGCCAGTCTTCACTCATCCGTGCTCTTAAACTACACTAAGGCTGTATTCTGGTACATAGCCAAGCATTAACTTTTTCAGGAACAGATTTTACTGCATTCCATTTTGCTACACTATTACTTTCCCATTAGGAACCCTGCCATAATGTGGGGCAGCTAGTGGATTCTGCATGATATAAAATAATAATAATAATGGAAACATCTGTACAGTGCTTGGAACCAGTGGCTCATACTTCTTGGAGTGAGAACAAGACAAAAACCCCTGACAGCATTGACAGTAGTCTCGCATTCGTTTTTCGGTATCGACCACCTGTTGCTAAGGGAACAGAATGTAAAGCCCAGCAATACCTGGCCATGTTGCTATACCAGGTTTTTATATTTTATTTTTGTGAGTGGATTATATTTGTCAGTGCTTTGTAGCAGAAGAAATGGATGTGGAAATCATAAAGAAACCAAAGTCTTACGACACACTGTCCTGGTTTACTATGGATTGTTAGAAATAAATGAGTAAAAATGGTAATAGCATTATTCCCCCCTACCCCTAATCTCATCAAAGCTTAAAAAAAAAAAAAAGCTGAGGTTTCCTGTGTTACCAGTTTGTTTATTAATGTAAAATATTTTTCCTTGTGTCAGATAACTTTCCCCAGATGGCCCATCAGAAACGGTTCATTGAACGGAAATACAGACAAGAGTTGAAAGAAATGAGGTGGGAAAGAGAGCATCAAGAGAGAGAGCCAGATGAGACTGAAGAAGCAAGGAAATAAAAGGAGGGCACAGAAGCAGTGGCATATTTACTTACTTAATAACTCTGACTGTGGCCTACGGAGACCTAACCTAGTTTCCTGCAGATGATGAATGAAGAGTGCCTGTTGATATCAAATTAGAAAATCATAATCTCTTCTTAAAAAAAAAAGTGTGTGTGTATATAGTATTTCCTTAGTTTGGTTTTAAGTACAAAGTTTGGCTTTTTAATAAGACTTGTTTTTAAATCCTTTTAATTTTTATGAAAAGTTGTGGGATTATTTTTATTATTTTTACTGTCTTGTATGAAGTAATAAAGTATTAATTTCAAAAGCCTGTAGGAGGAAAAGCTGTTTAACAATTGTCTCCTATGTCCAAATGCTGTTTTGTCAGTGACCAGCAAAGTTATTGCATGAACTCCGCTGTGGAGGAGGAAAGTATTATGAGAAACTAATTTAGCAGAGCATTTAAGCATGTACCTAGCTTAAGTTTTGCACCTAAATATACTTCTTAACTGTGGTAAACCAGAGCCATAAACTTCAGGTCCTTTTACAGCAACTGGTACAGTAATTTAAGCAAAGGAGATGATTCCACATCTGGAGTGTGATACAGATGTGTGTGGAAGGTTGGGGGTTTTTGTCTTTAAATCAGTATTATAAAATTCTAAGAAAAAGAAAAAAGTTAATTATGAAGCAAGAGAATGACAACTTTTTTTTTTAAGAGTACTGACTTTACAAGTTTAGTTTCTTTCTCAACTTCTTGCTCTATGAAACTGGTGTCTACTTTAATTAATTTCTTTGTCCAGAAGATACCAGTGTGACCATAATAGTCAAATGGTGTGTAGAAACTCCATACTGTTCCAGGTAGGTTCATTGAATACTGGCTGCATCCAAAGGAGGGCAGAATTTGTCTCCAAGGTGTAGTTCAAAGGTGGCGTCCAGTTTTAAGTCACCCACTTTCCTTGATTTTTGGTGTCTGTGGCTTGTCTTAGACAGATGTTTCTTTTTTAAAAGCTCTGAATGGTACCAGAAGTGGAACATCCGCTGTGTCTGATGGTTTTTCCCCACTGACTACCAGCCTCATTGTAGATGTTGGTGCATTGGTCATACTTCTGGTTTGTCCCCACTTCAAGCCATTCATTTTCATTACGCTGATTTCTGAGTTAAAACAGTCCCTTAGTACATATTGTGTAGTCATTTCTCAATCTTTCTTTTCTGATAAATGAAACAGACACAACTGATTTTCCTTAACTGAGCATTTTCTTTGTGCTTCAGATCCCTTTTGGCGAGTTATTCATGTATCTTTTCTGATGTAAGTAACACCAATGTATGTGATAAAATAACAGGCAGCTTCATGTGTGTGGGTGCACAAATTTGGCCCAAAGAATTCATACAGGAAGAAAACTTTTTGCCCAATGGCCACACTATGCCGAGCAACTAATTCAGCAGTTGTTTGAAGTACCTTTCTGGATGCGTGCGATGGGCGTTCATGAGAGCACTTTATTGCAGGTGCCAAAGTAGATGCAATTGTAGCTGAAAAGTTCAGACTACCCCAATGTCTTCCTGAAGTTTCACTTCTGAGCTAATCAATGTGTGTATTTTCATAAGCACATTTTTGTACACATTCAATGCGAGATGTGCTTAAATGTGGTTTGTTTTGGGTTTTAAAAAACCTTGACCCCGCGGCACTACCGCACTTCTTCCAGCTTCTATGATTGCCTTTTCTTAATGGATTGATACTTTAAACTCATTTCAGAGGATGAGAGAAAAAAACCCAACACGTTATGTAATTTAGAGAGTGATAATAAACCATTAAAACATAGAGGGGATAAAAACAACAAGATAAAGGCAGGGAGCTGTTCTCTGCTGGGTGCTGCTGTTCTTTGACTTCTGAGAAGTGATTGTAACTCCTTACACCTTCAGCCTGGTAAAAAGCGGAGATGCCTCTGAACAGCAGCAGGCTTCAAAAGCAAGCAGCAACACCTCCCCTGCCCTCAAGTCCTTTGTATTTCAAATTCTTTTGTAGAACTGCCCATCTGCTTCTAGCAGTCAGTTGAAATGGTGCACTGGTAGAAGGTTAAGGGTAATTGTGTACACCATTGTTTTATTTTTCCCTCTTAACTGTGACCAGATTCATGTGTTTAACGGGTAGAATGTGCAGTGACTTCCTTTTCAGGTGTATGGTTGCTTTGCAAATTTCTCTCATTGTATGGGATATCACCGGAGTACCCCAGTGGAATTGTTAGCTCATAGTTTAACGTTACTCTCATTCTTCCTATACATCATTTCACTTTGCAGCTGTAAGAAGACTGTGAGCTTATTCATTAACAGTTGGATAAAACCAGATTGAATTTATCAGATACGTTCTTTGGGGAAGGAACCCAGAACTGTTCTTTTTTTCTTCTTTTTCCCAGAATTGGCCTGAAAACCAACAAAACTATTTCTGCCTTCCATTACTATGGTTAAAGAATTTTAGGTCTTCCTCAATAAAATGTGGTTGATAACCATTTTTTTTCATGATTGGACTCTTCCCTATTTCCACTGCATACACATGGGCTAGGAAGATTGCATGAAGAAATTTTTTTTTTTTTGTCCTTGTCTTGAGAGCAGAAAACAAAAGGTAAAGAAATTCAGGTTTCCTTTGTGTACATCAAAACCACAGTGTCTTTCTGTGTACTCACTGTCTAAAAACAGTGGCTGTGAATGTTTCTGATAAGTTAAGGGGATGCACAGAATGTGTAATGTGAGCACAGTCCTTGATAACACACACTAAGGAGAGAAAGTTCTTTCTTCAAGTTGCCTTAAATTTGGGAAGGACGATTACTGAGCTCTTGTTGATCAGCTGTATTCTGTACCTAGGCAACTTTGGCTGCTTTTTTGGAAATGTTGAAGGTGTGTCTGGCTTATTGGTATGTCTGGCTTATTGGTAAAGTAAGGTCCTTTTCTGATTTCTCCAGAGCCAGATCTGTCTCACGCAACACCTGCGGACTTGATTTGGGTACAAGCAGATGAAGGAAGAACAAGACTCAGATCTGTGAAAGCACATCTTTCTTTTTTTAAAAAAATGTGCATATGTACAGAGCACTGAATAGAATTGTAGCTCATTTAATTAGGAATTTTAATTGAATTTACATAGCATTCATCATTGTTATTAGCAGAGCCTAAGTTTGCTTTGTAAGATTTCAGTTTCTGTAAGATTATTTCACAGTGATACTAAGGGAATCTTGGTCTCTAAGACTGTTGTAAATATTGTTGCTAATAAAATTTTCCAGAAAAGACTTCAGGCATAGTTATTACTTGCTAAAACAATTTGGAAAGATCAAAAGGCTAATCCTGATCATCTGTCTCCCTACTTCAAAGTCTCTTGATTATACAGGCTACATATTTAAATGAAGTAAGCGGATCACTTGTAGAAACTCGTGTTCGGTGCAAGTTTGTAAAGCCCTGTGAGAGCTTGGAGAGTTGATCGTCTGTGTTGCACCATTGTGCGTGGCCTTTGGTGGGGGTGGCATTGTGATAGAAATTTCTGTGAGCCATACATCCCACCCTGCTTCTCCCCTCTCCCCTCCGCCCCCCAGGTTATATATTTGTCATTGAGCGTTTGAAATAGTTTTGCCTAAATGGGGAATAATAACCAGAAAACACTTCCCGGTTTGCTCCTTGAAGCGTAGTGGAAACTTGCAGCTGAGGAGTGCTCTGCTGTCTTCTCTTCCCTGCAAGTCTACATGTTTAGCTCTTGGAACAACCAATGTCTTACTGTGAATAGGCTCAGAAAGAGACGTGACGTGCCCCATCATTGCTTGCTGGTAATTATTCTCCGCCAGTAAGCCATAGTTTCCAGGGACAGGCGTTCTGGATTCTGCCATCTGTTCTTTCATTCATAGTTAAGCAAATATGGTGAATAGCCTGGAAAGCAGCTGCAAAATAAACCAGTGGCTGCATAATGAACTTGCATTTATTTATTACGCTAACAAAGAAAAAAAAATTGCCATAACAATATGGCAGGCAGAGCAGGGAATTGGAGCTCTCCTCTATCGTGGACACATCTCAATACCATTTATGCTTAATGCAGAGCTGCTCATTAGACCATCTACCACTGAAAAATAGATTAACTCCTTGCATTTTGAAGATCTATTTTTTGCTTTGTATGAAGACACTGATTAAAATGGATTGCAAATCTGGAAGTGTACTGGTCACTTCAAATTATAGGCAAGGTGGAGATTTTTGTTTTAGTGAAAATGGCATTTTTAAAATACTTCATGACTTTTTCTTCCCTCATGTTCTGATGTGTTTTGTTTTCCCAACTTGGGTTACAGATGGTGTGTTTCTTTGCAAATTGGTCGTGTTTATGGACATGCTATGTCTAGCTAAGAATGCAATGCTAGGTAAGGCCATCCATCACATCTCCTTAGTGTTCCTCTGGATTCCTCATTTAAAGCAATTCGCCGTAGAAGGAAATAGGGGTCCATGACTTTGCACTGGTCTTGTTTTGTTTTCTTTATTTTCCTCTCTTCATGGTAGCCCACCTCATTGCTGCTGCGGTGCTTTCAGAAGAGAAGACCATCTTGGGCTCTTTTGTCTGTGCTTTTTGCTCGTAAGCACGTTGTTGACCTGGGAGGTAATGAGCTGAGGGACAGGAGAGTTGCTGGCTGGAGCGCACTGGCTGGTACCAGGATGCTGGAAGCTCTGCCAGGGAGTGGGGAAGGCAGTGCAGTCAGAGGGGCTGGCCCCGCAGCTGCAGCCAAGTTCTGCGTAGGCCAGAACAGGTAAGCTGAGTCTGTGAAGAAAGATTAGAGGAAATATCTCCCTTGTTTTTAAAAAGTCAAAAGACAAGGGCTGCTCAAAGATAAGAAAGGAAACAGTGACTGTCTGCTCCAACTCTTCTGGATTTTTTGTTTCCGGGCCTGTTTTTTCAGGTACCCGCAAATTTCACAGATTCTTTCTGGGGTCCTAAGATGAAATAGGTTATGTCCTCCAGCCACTCAGATTTCCCTATCCATCAGGGAGCAGGTTTACCTCAGAGGCCCTTTTCTTCACCTGCTTGCTACAAAATGAGGAACAAGTTATGCTCAAAACCTTGCTAACTAGGTATATCTCTCTTTGTCTAAATCCTCACTGCATTCCTTAAAAGGATTCCAAAGTCTTTTATGAATAAGGGTACTCGTCACATAACTGTGACTTACGGTACAAGCATACCTGAAAGCCTCAAGCGTGCGATTCTGCTGCTCTTCGCAGCACCTGTGTGGAGGGAATAAGGGGCTACTTAGTCTGTTGCTGAGACATGAAAACAAGGATGAAATTGTCACTTGGGCCTAGGGCTCAGGAGGTCCGTGGTAGGGCGATGATGCCTCATCCAGTGCCTGCCTCAGTCTGTGGATTAATTATCTTCTTGTCTTTGAAAGCCTGCGACATTTCAATTCCCCTGCCTGAGAGTGTCTTTGAGGGAGAAAAAGAGAATTTGGCCGTGCAGGCTGGGCACTGCCACACTCATCCCTTTTTCCTGCAGAGTCTTGGAAAACAATGATCAAGAAGGTGTCTAAAATTGGGGACTCTGCTACAAGAAGCCAGAGCACAGTGTTGGGCTTTTTTTTTTTTTTTTTTGGTAAAAAGTAAATAAATAAAAACTTCCACTTACAGCAGACATTTCAAAAGTAATCCATGTGCAAAGGACAGACTCTTGAGCTGACAAATCGTGAACTTTTACCAGTGGCAGAAGCAGCTTATACATCGGTGGTCCAGAAGTGATGCAGCGGTGATGGGTGAGTGTTTGTCACTGGAGGTAGCTTGTTACTTTAAATAAAGATGGAGATGGTGGTCATGGGAACCCATGGGACCCTGCTGATACAAGCTGAGCCAACATTTCTAAAAAAAAAAAAAAAAAAAAATTACTTCCCTGCAGATTTCCTCCTGTCATTACTTCAGCCATTTACTGTGTCAGAACAGTTCTGACATGATGACCAGTTTTTGCTGCCAAGTTGAATTACAATTCAAATGTTGCAGTTCTGTTTCCAGAGGGATACTTGAACTGGCAAACAAAAAGCAGCCATCTCCCAATCCAGCAGTACTTGAAAATGCTAATGTCTTTCAATATCCAATTATAAAGTCCTTTAAAAAAAAAAAAAAGGAAAAAAGGAAAAAAACCCAATTAAAATTCTCTAAGATAAGAATTTTTAATGACTTCATTGGACAAGTCATCCAAAATTGCTGCTCTTACCTTCTGTTCTTGTGATGATAAATGTTGTCAAATTCATGAGAATCTTTTCGTTTTGTCATCATTAAGAAAAAATAAATATCGTGACATCCAAAGGAAAAAATAAGAAAAAACCTGTTTTAATCTTTGATGTTTAAAATTTGTCATTCAATACTGTTGTCTCCTTCCTTCTTCCAAATATTTTAAATATGTTTTCCACCTGTCAGAATGTGTCAGATTTTACAACCAATATCCCAGGTCAGTCTGTGTCTGTGCACTAACAACTGAAAGCAATCCATGTGTTATTGCTCACTGCTTTTTGAATCAGGGCTCGACCAGGCATCCAAAATGGTAGGACACTGCCAACCTTAATAAGCCCTCAAAACTTTCAGAGAACTCAATGGCTTTACCCAGCAACTGGGTTTCAAGACTTCACATGCCTTTTGCTCCACTTGCTAGCAATGGTTTTGGTTTTTTTTTCATTTTTCAATGTTTTCATTTTTTATTTGTTTTTTTAATGTAGCCCATAGCACTACTGTCTCCTATTTCAAAGTTCCCTGATCCTTACTTTTGGTTAGCAGACACAGCATCAACCCCTTGCCCACTCTTTGCCCTTGCAAGTCATACCTCAACATTTATATCAGAAAGCAAGCGCCAACAGCAAGAACAAAAGCCTCACTGAGCACCCAGGCAAATAAAATACCGAGCCTTTCCAGTATAATTTTGGGGGAATTCTGCCTGACATTTTAAGAGACCTTGTGAAGTCTTCAGGCCTGTAGTGATGTACTTTTTGCAGCTTATGTTGTGAATTTATGCAATGGGATTAAGTTTGGTATCTATTTCAGCAGGCAGCTTACAAATGAACATTTACACATGTAACCAAGGAGGGAGAGGTAAGAAAAAGCAGATTTGTTACCTAAAACACTGGAAAAAGGCCTATTTCAACACTGACTGCTGAGAAGCAGATTGATTTGGATAGAAAAATATGTTAACCACTTTCAAATAGGTACTGAAAAATACGGGGTTTCATTGTAACATAAATACAGTTCTGTGCCATGTGCTTGAGATAATGATGGCTTTAAAAAAATGCATTAAGAGTTGAGTTTTATGCAAAGCCAGAGTATAAATCTTATAGATAAGATATAGCAAATCGATATTTTTTATTAGAAGAAGTAGTGAGGTGATAAAACTTTAATATCTTAAGATGCAGAGGTGGGAAATAATCTAGCAAAGCTGTAATAGGTATCTGAAGTTTAATTAGGAACGTATTTGAACAAATGTGTTTGGGGTAAATGCAGATACATATGTATATATTTATTAAACATCTGAGGTTTTCACTCATTGCAACACGATACGTCAAGGAAAAAAAAAAAACCTGTGTTCATTGTTTGCTTAACAGGTATTTAAATATTGTTTTTGTTGTAGTGGTATCCAGAGATCTGCACTAGTACTGGGGCTTTTCATGCCAGCCGCTGTATGAACACAAAATGACAGGCAGTCTCTGACCCAGAAAGAAATAGAAAGAAAGCAATGACTTACTCAAAGTCACCACACAGGTCAAGGGAAGAAATGAGAACAAAACCTGAGTCTGTCAAGTCCCAGCTGAGATTTGTCCTCTCTTCATAGCTACTTATTTACAGCATTTAGCTTTAGTTATAGTAGTTGCCTTATTTCTGCGTTCATGTGAGCATTTTAAACTTCAGGCACAGCAGACTAGAACGTGGTTTTATGTAATCTCTTTGATACCGAAAGCTCATGAAAGTGATTTTAAAATAAGTGAAAGAAAACTCCAGTGGCTGGTGCTGCGTGGTAGGAGTCTCTCTCTGCAGGCAGCACATTTGTGCTTCCCCACCTTCCCTGTTGCGCTCCTGCTGTGGCAGCTCGGGCTCGCAGGTCCGAGGTCCACCGTTCGGCATGTTGCGACGGGCCACGGGGCAAGTGTCCCTCGGGCAGTAACAAGCAGGGTCACTTGGGCGGCAGCGGAGCTGGCGTCAGCTCCGTTACACACGTGCAAGACAAGGTAGGTCTCTGTTCTGGATTCACAGCCAGGCGTGTTATGGCTGTTCTTTTTTTAAGTCTGATCGTATCCTCACCAAACCCATTAGAGGTTAGTATGGCTCTAAGCACATACAATATACTTCCAGCATGGTTACAAAAGAAGATAAGTATGTGAACAGCTGTGCTCTCATTTACACAAAGTACTTGATTTCGAAGTGCCTAAGCAATTTCCTTGGTTCCTTGAAAAGAGATTGGTTGAGAAATGTTTGCCTTCTAGTAATGGCCGCAGACAGGCATGAGGAGGCCATGCGTTAAAGTTGCTAAAAGAGAGGAGCATCCCCTCTTCTTTGTCTGGTGCTGCCGTGTGTGCTTGCTCCTGCAGGAGGATTAGCAGCCACCAGCCCCCTTGGAGGTAATGGGGGGTGGAGGCGGGGACAAGAGCACTCACCACGGGCCCCAGGCTGGAAGTGTTGGGTGCTGGAAGTGTTGGGTGCTGGTTGCGGAGGCAGGCTAGTGGGAACGCACCCAGTGCATTTTCAGCTGGTAAGAAGGCAGGCAGAGGAATAAGCATGTGTTTTAGCCCAGCCTTGACTGGAAGAAGTTGGTGAGATGGGAGTGAGAGCTGAAGATAGAAGCAGGACCTCTCTCTTTACAAGCTGCAGTTAATCTCTCACCGAAATAGTGTTTCCTGTGAGGTGGTGGGGAGGAAGACTGGAGGTCCAGAGGACAGTACATGTGCAGAAGAGCTCAGTTGGATCAGCTGTTGCTTCCATAGTGTTTGGTAACGGCTTATCTCACGGCTTCCCATGTTTTCAGGGGATTTGTGCCCGGTCCCACGTGCACACGCGTTGTACAGACATACGTATGCATCCATGTGCATGGAGTTAAACAGACAAGAGTATGTGTTGTGTGTATATAAAGAAGTTTGGGACCATGCAAGTGTGGGAGTGAAGGCGGCCCAGAGAGACAGCTGCATGACTCCTTTGCCTCCTAGGCAGATCTGTCATTTCTGGCTATAGGATTGGTTTGTTTATTCTGTTTAATGATACTGACCTTTGTGTTGAATAGGTTGGCCTGTTGCAAAGCTAGGATTTGTGGCCTTTTGGGACTTTAGTTGTTTGGAAGACTGAGGATATTTTTTACTACATCGGGTCCAAAGAGAATGACTTCTGATGACCCAGCTGCCCTTATAACTCATTTGCCCTTTACCTTTTGACAGACAAAGTGATTTCAGATTTAGTCATATGTTAGAGACTGTCTAAACTTGAAGAACATTCTGGTAATAGACGATGTCTTACGGTAAAGGGAAATTGAAAGTGGTTTTGAAAATTCCTATTTTTATTATGTATTGCATTTACTTTCTTGGGGGAAACTAACCCTGAATTTATAGTGTGAGTTTTAGAAAGGACTTAGCTTGAAAAGTAGAAAAAAAAAATAGTAATTTGGATGCATTGGAGGGAGCATTGCCTCAAATTGTATTGCCTTCCACAGGAGACCTTATGCCGACATTACTTTATCTGTCTCTGAGAGAGCAATCGGTTTCTCTCTTACAATCTAAGAAATTGTCCCCAGATCTTATTTGATTTTGGGGCCCCCCAATCTGATTCCACAATCTGTTTTAGCTAAGCGAATCCCTCAGAATTTAAGCACACGACCGACCGACTGTCTCCGAGTTGAGCACATCAGCAAGGATTAGGGACGTGCGTTGTTTTGACTTGCGTGCCATCGGTGCCAACAGCTTTGCAAGCGCTGCCCGCAGGTACAGCCCTCCCCCTGCTGCAGCGGGAGGCCAGCGGCGGACACAACCCAGAGACCCGGGGGCTGCCCAAGGGGGGTCCTGCCATTCGCTTAACAGTCCCATAAATACGCGAGCCGAAAATCCTGCCCTGTTTGCTTCCCCGCGGCTGTGTTGGTTCTGCCATCGGGAAAGCAGGGAAGGGGGTGTGTGTGTGGGGGAGGAATTTTAGTGCTTTTTATGGTAAGTTAAGCAGCACTCTTTCTGGCTTCACACAGGAAAGGGATCTGCTGAGTAAGAAAGTGCTAATTTCACCTCGTTGTTTTTCGCAGTAGAGCTACACTGTAAGTACCAAGCCCAAGAGGAATGAGAGCATAGTCAAATTAATGAAAAATAGGTTATGATGATAAATTATTCAAATGGATAAAATTACTTTGGATTCGGAAGAGTCTGAAACTTAAGAACGGATCCTTTTCCAGTATAAAAAGATTCAGCTTCATCACTTTCAAGGAAACAGTGGGAACTTATATCATTCAGTTGAGAATCTGACTGTGATTGGCAGCATAAGCAGTCATTTAAAACTCGGTGGCACATATTTCATCTACTTTGGGTGACAGCCATAAGGTGAATGTTTTAAATTCTGACATGGCATAGCCTTTCTTTTGAGATCTGTGGTGTGATTTTAAAGGAGATGAGATAAAAGCTATGCCTCTCCAAAGGCACCTTTTCTCTGATGTTAAAGGAAACAATGTAAAAATATGCCCACTAAATAAATCATCAGGGACTTTGGAATCGATCACATTCTTCTGTCTTAAAACTTGTATTACAATTGAAGATGTTCACCTTAACTCAGTTTCTTTTGTTCAGCAATTTTTCTGTACAAGGAGGCATATGTAGAGAAGCCGAGCCTGGAGGAGACACCCCATCAGAAGAGGTTCCAGAGAACAGAGATGTTAAGCTCCTCTTTTGACTTCTGGCATGGCACTTTCAGAAGTCTAATCCTCTTACATTTCCAAGGAGGGGATAGCAGAGAAAAGACTGAGGGCTGTTATTTTGCTGAAGGTGAATACCAGCAACCTGTGAAAGTACCTGGGTCTGCAGAATAACCGCTGTTTTTTTAAGTACCTTAGACAACTTAGTGGAGAAAGTGTGCTGGTTTGGCTTCTGCTGCTCTACGATGAATTTTCAGTAACATTTGTCTTCAGCTCGCATGCACATAAGTATACAGAGCAGTGGGGGGAAGCGTAGACTGGCACAACCGGCTTTAGGACCATGTCTGAAGTTAGAACTTGCAGCACGTTGCATCTATGGAAAAAGAAAATGCCCCAAACTCAAGAACTCCTGGCAGGTTCATCTACTGTAACTAAACTCTAAGGCTGAAATGCATCCTACCAAATAGTAGACATTGAAGTCATACCTAGGGCCCCCAGGCCCCTGCTGTGATAAGTGGAGAGAGAAAGCAACGCCTCCAGAAACTAGTTTATGGCTTAATGGATGAATCACCCATTCTTGTCTGAGAACCGATGGGTGACAACTCCTTTACCCTTCTGATTAGCCCAATGCCCATAGTTAGATGAGTTGAAACTAGGCTTTAAACATTTGTGGCTTGTAGCTGTAATAAGACGCAAGCGCTCAAACTGAGCCAGCATGGCACAGCCTCCTTAGCACTTTGCACAGCCGTGGCTGTGAGGAGGGCGCTTCTTTATCCCCAGATGACTCCTTCGACCATCCCCTTAGGTGCAGGTGTGAGGAGTGACTGTTTCTCCAAAGTGAGAGTATTTTCAAATGTCAAGAAGCTTTATTTTTTTAATGTGTTAAACCATATAAAATCCCCACATAATATACCTCATAAATGAAATGAGACTAATTAGTAGGAAGGTAATGAGAGAGCATTTACAGAGGTCACATCCCAAGGTCCGGTCACTGCTGTGGAAAATGCTGGAGAGGGGTAAAAACTGCAGTCTGCTTCGTACCTCTAGTGCTCACATGCATAGTTGTTAATTAACCCCCGCAATGGCAACTTTAGAATGGCAAAATGAGGAGAAAAATGTTAAGAGACTATGGACTCTGTTGTTCCTTTCTCTTCCCTTTGCCTCCTATCAGTGCCCCTGGGCTGGCCTGAGCTCCTCACTGCTACACCAACCTGCCCTCGCATCCATAGCAGTGCTGTGGCTCCATCCAGCTTTCCTTGCATTGCAGCCACTCACTGGGAAGCTCGGGCTCAAGTGCTTTTTCCAGGAAAAGCTTAAGGGCTACTGGGACACCACAGAAGTCCATTTGGAATAGGTCATCAAGATTATGTAGGCACCCAAGTCCTTTTTAACTGAGAGTCAATTGCCCATCTGCAAAAGGAGAAAATAGCACTTCTTGGCCTTACAGCATTGGAAGTGCAAGTCTGTTACAGGTTTTTGAGCACTTGCAGACAAAGGTATGGAGAGTTGTGTAAGGACTTAAAACAGAGTGTTGAATTAGAATGCCAATCTGTGATAGCAGAAGTGGAAGCTATTGTACTGACTGCACAGTAAAGGATCCAAATGGCAAATTTATGTTCTGGGTTACTTAAGCTTGAACAGAAGTATAAGGTCTCGTTCTAAACTCATCTGAGTTGATAGGGTCCTTCCCTTGACTTTAACAAGCGTCTATATTGAGCTGAAAGTTGAACCTTGAAATGAAACCTGGGCGTGTGAGTAACTGAGACTTTAAAAGCATGAATTTACAGTTTGTCAAAATATCAAGGAGATACTGCTGATGAAACAACATCTATGCTGTGTACTAAATCGTAATGTACTTAGGGAAACACAGGTGTCTCTAGAAAGGAGAGACCTTTTGAAAAGCAGCCCATGTTGAACAAGGGTCATCCATTTGCACAGCTTTTAACAGTCACCGCTCACACCTGAACAGCTACAGGCTCTCTTGGAACATGACAGAATTCAAAATGCTTGAGGCAAATGCAACTGAAGGAACATACAGTCAAATCAGTGCTCACCGCAAAAGAAGCATCTGTCTTTGTATACTGATTGAAGGAGCTGGATGGAAAGGGGACAAAACGATGAGCTGAGGAGATGCGATGACTCAAGTGTAACTGATGAGAAGTCAAATAATATAAAAAAAAAAGGAGTAAAAGAATAGCACTGATGCCAGCTGTCACAAGAGAAAAAAATTACGAACAAGCAGGTGTAATGAGAAAACAGGTATGTTGCAAGTAACAGAATTTGAACACTGTACCAATTTGAAGTTGATCAGACCATTGTGGAGAAAAATCACAGACAGGGTGTCAGGGGAGACCTTCTTTGTTTCCTCTCAAAATTTACATTTTACAAATCTTCTCTCTTCATCATTTTATTCTTTGTCTAGAGTTCTTAAATATGTACATTAATTGCACCTCAGCTACCTTTGAATTCTTCACTAGCCTGATTACTCTTAGATTTTTGCTCATGTTTAGCCTAAACTTTTCCTTCTTTTGCTTATGGCCATTACTACTTTTTCTGTTTTCTTCTGAGACCTGGCGTAATTTTCTTCCTTCATTTACATCCTTACCTTGAAGATATTTACAGGCTATGTTCATTCTCCTCCTGAGGTTTCTCTTTTCCCCTGTGTTGCTCTTTTCAGTTCCTTTCTTTTTTTCTTCTCTTTCCCTAATTTGTATGCTCCCCATCTCTTTTTATCACCAGCACAGCTAAACATTTTGACTAATTTCACACGTGATTTTTTTTCTCATGTGTTTAAGACTAATAGTTAAGGAGCAGAACTGACCTTAAAATGCTGAGGAACATTTCCACAAAAAACCTGCATAATATTCTCTCTTTTATCATGCTGTTTTGTGCTTTTAATATCCATCAGCAGCGAACTTCTTGTATTACTAAGCCAGCTACTGCAGTTATGAAAAAAAAACCAAACCACCAAACCCTATAGCTTTCATTTTTTTCAAATAGGACTTTATATTCCCATTGCTTTAGCTTCTCACTGGTGTGTATCTTATTTGCAGGCAGCCCAGACTTGCATAGGCTCTGCATAACTTGCTGTACATAAGTGAGTCTGGTGCGTGCATTTGAGCAAGCAGGCAGAGTCTAGGCTCCGCAATTAAGATGCAAGAACGGCATTCAGTGCATGTGTCTTGCTTTGGATGCTTTTCCATTTAGGAAAGGCCAGGCCAGGTTTACAGCTATATTTGACCTGCATGTAGATGCCTAACAGAACTTTCAGAAGTGACTAGGTAGGCTGAGTTCCTATTCCTTAATTTCCTGGTATTACTGGTTTATACCTGAATCCCTTTGGACATCTGCTACCTGTTCTTGGTAAGGTTGCTGGGGTGGGAACTGCCATTTTCTCTATGCAGCGCTGAGAAGAGTAGAGCCCTGCCCTTACCAGTTCCTCAGCAGCACCAACCTGAAAATGCTTAACAGCAGCAAAACAAAACCCAAGCGATGCCAAGGGGCCGTGCAGTGGAAATTAACATGAAGTAGAAGGATCCAAGAAAACAACACCGTGCAATCCATTCATCTGATGATGTGAGAGTGAAGAACTGATGATCAGAACCCTCTTGCTTAGCAATTCAGGATGAGGCATTGTCTTTCTGTTCTTTGCAAATAGACCGATTAGAAATATCCCCCCAAAAAGAAATAGGCTGGATGTATAAAAAGAGCAAGAATATACTTTTCCTTGCAACCTCTGGCCTCATATTTGTTTATAAAGGTTATCTAATAGAGGGACAGCTGAAATCTGAGAACGTGCCTGTGCTGGCAATACGGTGCCAGGGAATGGGAATCTCAAATCTGTCAGAAAAAGAAATGTGCATAGCGACACACAAGCTGGAGAAGATATAGCTCCTTCGCCCTGACCCCCCCTGTTGTCACTGGCTGCTGTCAACCGGAGGGTTTCGTTTCAGTGTTGTGAGAAACCTTAGGCAATCTCACACAATGCAAGTGAGAAAATGACAGCGCTCTGATGATGCAGCCAGTTTTCCTGATCAGCATGATTGTATGAGAGCGCTGTACTTAGTTATATCGATTTGTCTCTGAGAGCTCTTTCTGCCACATAAATCTCACCGAAAATCTTTAAAGATCTTGCCCCAGAAGGCCACTATGTTGTGATGGTTTTTTTTTTTTTTCTCAGTAAAAAGAAGCAGAGCCAGGAATTAATTTCTCAAAGTTTCAACTAGAATGGTCTGTTTATGAGGCAGGTCTGAATGTATCTCTGTTTTACATGTTGAAACATTTAAAAACAGCACTGCACTTCATGATTAACCTTCGTATCTAAGCAGCACTACAAAGAGCTGGATCTACCTCCTCTCCCTTTCTTTCTTAGTTTGAGAGGCCTGAATAAAGAAAATCACCTTTCTTTGAGATTGGGGAATTTGAAGGAGCATTGTGCTTATTGTAGCTCACGCCTCAAGTACAATAGGCGCCACATTATAAAGATACTATTTGTGCCATTCTAGTTAAAAAGACTGACAGTGCTTCCCTGATGAATTTTTTCT
Source organism: Egretta garzetta (assembly GCF_000687185.1). Taxonomy (NCBI): domain Eukaryota; kingdom Metazoa; phylum Chordata; class Aves; order Pelecaniformes; family Ardeidae; genus Egretta; species Egretta garzetta. The sequence continues at coordinate 1,445,129 of NW_009259188.1, forward strand.
TTTAGAGTAACCAGAACAATTTCTAAAATAAATAAATAATTTTTTAAAATTAAGAGTCAAGTCTTTCAACTCAGTCAGGTTGAAGAAGCACTAAATACAAATTCATACTAATTCTCCATAGAATTATCAACAAGTCTGAGTTATAAACTGTGTCTTTATGCCTGACAGACATATTGCTTCTAGCACATATAGATGTAAATATGAGAAAATACAAGAAGTTTGACTTTTTTTTTTCCCCTGACAAAAATACTTTTTTGAAAAAAGTAATTATTGAGTCTGAATTATCTGTAACACAAAAAGAACCTGTTTGTGTAAACACATACACGTATGTGAGTTTTAGGCTGTTCAGGTACAGAATAGCTTGTATGATGGGGCTATAAATGTTTCAGTAACACTAAATGTTTGGTAACATTATTATTTTTTCCTCTTTTATAGCCTGATAAATTATTCCTTGGCTTACTCTGTTGCTCTGCACAGATGCAGCAGTCTGTCCACACTCTGTAATAGGAGACTGGGGACTTCATTTCTTTCTCTTCTTTTTTTCTTATAAACAAACCAGCTCCAAGACCTTTTACAACCAATATATGCCAAAGTGTCACTTATTCATTCAAACAGTGCGGCACAGTGCAACTTAAATATAATTACGGCACAGCAAAACAAAGCTAACTTCATAAAACCAGGGCATGGCAAGCGACATCTGATTAGACAAGCATCCTCCTACATGTGCAGAACTGCTGGCAGCAAAGGAGGGCATTGCGTTAATCCAGGATGTAATAGGAAATTAAACAGGCCATTATTTTGTCATTTATTGCAGTGGAATACACCCGTACATTTGTATAGGGCCAATTTAAAAGAAGTGAGCGCTGTAGCAGTCCTCCAAATGGAGCAAATTTGTGGATATGACATTAATTGTGCTAATGAATCCTGGCCTAAAGTATATTCACATGATAGTGAGTTCTCTCCAAAGATTCTTTATCTAAGTATTCTTCTTCTGACTTTATGGTAAATGACTTGAAGTTGCTACAGCAAATGGATGCAAACTCTAATGCGTTCAAGCAGCAGGGTTTTTGAGGACTGGAACAGACAGTGCCTGAGCGTATATGGGATGATTTTGTCATGAGCACAAATTCTCATACCTGCAGCATATCAATGTTTCTTCACAAGCACAGAAGTATTTTTTCAAACAACAGTCCAGACTGATTAGAGGTCAAATTCTTGTCCCAGAGTTGAAGAAAATAAGGCATCAGTCTTGCCCAGATTTATGCATATTTTTCATTTTATGCACCAGACTAGCACCTTTAGTTTCAATGAACTGAGAGACTGAATAATCATAAAATACAAAAAAAATTCAAAGTCAGTTTTGAGCCCCTGTCAGGTTCTAGAGACCAACTCCGTGTCTTTTGGAGCAGTCTCTGGATTTCTGAGTTCCCCTTGATCAGCTCTTGTGTGCCTGGGATAGTTTATGGGAGAGATGTAAATATGTCCTCTAACCCTTTATGACAGTCCAAGTTGTATTTCTGTCAGGAACAGCATTTCTCCAGCCAGCCCTCAGCACTCCTTTACATTTCCTGCACTGTTGACCCCTTTTAGTCCTTAAGTGAGACACACGCAGACAGACCCTTGTCTCCCTTTTCCATGGCTGGAACTAAGGGGATTGAAGGGTAGGAAGAGGGCAGTAGCTGGCCACTGTTTTCATAGGAAAAAGGGCTTCCTAAAGCTACTTTCTGGGCCTTCCTTTCAGTGTTGGAAGAATTATATTTTTGTTCCCCTTACCTGTACTCAACACCTCTCACACTGAATAAAAAATGTGCCTGATTTGCTAAGGAGCCTAGAAAGAGTTCTGGTGGCCTCTAACTCACTGCTGCCCCAAAGAGAATGGCAGCGTAAGTGGAAAGCGTTTTCCCTTGAGTAATCAAAATATCTTCTGGAGTTTGCATTTTCTCACTTCACCACAGTACTAGCTCCAGCAATGACAGGAATTACTTGTGCGCTGGCAGTATTGCACATACAGAAAGGGTCTTTTGGACTTTACCAACGATTAAAAGGTACTTAGTGAGTGCCCAGAAATATGTGCTTTGGTGAAATGTGAATAGTCCATTTACACTTGTAGGAGTAAACCAGAGCATGGGCTAAGTGCCCTGCAGGGTTTCAAAAGGCAAGATAGAATAAGGTGATAAGACTGAGTAATCATTAGAATAACAGCTTTGCATGTATGTAGTTAGTATCTAGTGTAAATGTTCATGAATGTACATGATCTATCCAGAGGATAAAAGAAAGGAGATGCAAGAACAAGAACTGAATGAAATAAAAGTTTGCAGTTCAGTTTTGGTCCAGTTGGTCTAGAGGCTGGGTAGGCAGGAGGGGGTGGCCAGAGCTGGCACAAAGCAAGCACTGCCTGCAGCAGGGACATGACCTTCCAGTGGAGAGAATTGTGAGAGAGAAGGGAGACAGCTGACAGGACTTGATGATGTCTCAGCTGACATACAAGAAGGGGGTTTTTTTTTGTTGTTTTCTAGGGTAATTGTTAACGGACAATAAAATGAAATGCTGGAGTTTTGGCACAACGTTCTATATATCTTCCTGTCAGAGATCTTTGTTTACACATGGTTCCTTTAGATGTTTGTAGTCTCAGGAGCAACATCTGTAATCTTGAGTCCCTTTTTCCTCTGCTTCTCTTCATGCTGGTCATCAAACAGTTAACCTGTATTGTCTTTTCGGAGTCTCATTTCACTCCTGCCAGAATCAATGATAAAATTCGGACTGCTCAAGCAAGTGAGCGTGTGGGCCAGATGGATATTTGGTATCAAAACATTTGAAAAACTCTTTCTGCAATAAAGAGCTGTATGAAGTATTTGATCTAAAGAAAAGTACCAATCTCTTGTCTCCAGGGCATTTGTAATCAATATTATATTACAGGTTGATTAAATACCAAGATATTAGATCGGTGAATCTCAGAGTGTGGTTTTGATTTTTCTTTGTTACTCAAAAACAACTGTAAAATTGCTTAGAGAAATGTTGACAATACCAGAAAACAACAAAATCAAAATAGCATTGTAGTTACTATTTCTGAATGCGTGAACTTTGCAAGGTGGGTGCCTCTTAAAAAGCTGGTGGCATCCACAGGAAGCCAAATAGAAAGGTTCAAATCTATTGTCTTCACAGGTATGTAACACGGAGTGTGTCTGGTATGGGAAACTCTAGATTTGATGCGTTTGTCACTGTGACAAAAAATGGGCAGGCAAGAGAACGAAGGCCAGGTGAAGAGGCATGGCTAACCCAGACATAATTTGGAGCACTGAAAGGTGGCTTGGCCCTCTTGTCACTGCATTCCTTTTATCCCTTTAGGCTTTCTGTCTTTGGTAATAGGTATTACGATCATGTCCACCTGAACATGACTGATAAAGTCGGGGACTGGTGTGAGAAGGAGGAGGCAGAGAAAACCTGGCTCTGTACTCCAACTTATAAAAAAGCTGGGCCACCAAAATCATGGAATCCTAGGTTGGAAGGGACCTCAAGGATCACCTAGTCCAACCTTTCTAGGTAAAAGCACAGTCTAGACAAGATGGCTCACCACCCTGCCCAGCTGAGTCTTAAAAGTGTCCAATATGGTGGAGTCAACTACTTCCCTGGGGAGATTATTCCAAAGGTTGACTGCTCTCATTGTGAAAAATTTCCCTCTCACGTCCAATCGGAATCTCCCCAAGAGCAACTTGTGTCCGTTCTCCCTTGTCCTCTCCATGTGACTCCTTGTAAAAAGGGAGTCTCCATCTTCTTTGTAGCTACCCCTTAGGTACTGGCACATGGTGACAAGATCCCCTCTGAGCCTCCTTTTCTCCAGGCTGAACAAACCCAGTTCTCTCAGCCTGTCCTCATACATCAGGCTTCCCACTCCTTTGATCATCTTGGTGGCCCTTCTCTGGATCCCCTTCAGCCTGTCCACATCTTTTTTGTATAGCAGTGGCAAAACAAAGTTGCAATTAGCTCTGTTTTTTGGTTCTGACAGGGATGCCTTGGTATGTAGGGGAGAAAAGTACATGAAACGAGTAACAGGGTGGAGAGTGCACCCTCTGCGAGCCAACATTATAGGAATGCTGTGTCAGAGGCTGAGCCAGTTGGACCCCCACTTTCTCCTGCTGTCCCTACACCGGCTTCCTCACTCTTTTACTTGCCAGAGCCCTTTTGTTCAGTCCTCTTTTCAATGTCTTCTTACCGAAGTTTAGGTTTGTTCTTTGGGGGTGTTTTTGGTTTTGTTTTATTTTATTAAAGGAGGTTTGAGAGTTTGTTTGTTCTAGTGAGCTGGAGCTGTAATTGGGAAATGGGTTAAGCTTGCTTCCAATTAAGATAATTGACGTGAAATACCCAATTGCATCCTGAGAGACCGAGAGAAATAAGTTCCCCAGCTGAGTTATAGAAGAGAGCAGCTTTGTCTAACGATGTAGGTAGAAGCAGATGTTTAGAAAAACATGTAAAAGCAATCAGGAGGGAATTTATTCATTTGTTTATTAATTAAGATGCATGCATGAGCAGACAGCCAGCAAGTTCTGAGTTAAGAAAGGTAAAGTTCCAGCAGGGGGTACAAGGAAAGCTGTATACAGGTGATTCTTGGTTTGTTTGGGGTTTTTTTGTTTGTTTTCTTTTTGTAAAGGAGGAACCACCCCAAAGCTTTTTGGAAGATTCAGATCAGCGTGCCCCCTTGCATACGTTCTT
>NW_009259188.1:1449865-1487405 GCF_000687185.1 Egretta garzetta
TTCCTCTTTTGCTTAAATAAAGTAAGGTACATGATAAGTTCCTATCAGGCCATGAGTATCTCCACAGCTAGTAAAAATATACATAATTTTGTGCATTCTGTTGTTTGCCAAGGTTAAAAAAGCATAATGAGTCCTACAGCAATTGTGAAATAGTGAGTGATTGAGGGGTCCTAATAATGCTCCTGTTTGCTTTCTAATTTGTTGGGAATAAGGAAAGTGGAATTAGCTTTTCTGATTGGAGGGACAGAGATGCTTGGGGAACTGATGTGGGGACAGGCAGCTGCTAAGAACCTGTTAGTTGTTGCGGTCAGTTTGTAGAAAACAAAATGTAGTGGGTGGGTGTTTGCTAGACAGCTGGCTGTGCTAAAAACAGGGAAAGATGTCCTAGTGCTGGTAAGAAAGAAGAAAGGTTTCAAAGGTTTTGGATAAGAATATATACTTTTTTTTTTTTAAAGGTCTGTGCCTTATCCAACAAACTTGGATTTCCTTTACAGCATCAGTAACATTATCTGAGATTAAAATTGGAAGGATCAACACTGAATTCACTTGGCTGCTCATGTAAGTATCATTCCTGCAATTTTTATGCAAGTATTAAAGCATCAGTTAAATGTACTGGTCTTTTCTCTGGTCTCCTTGTTTGAGCTGTCGATATGTCCTTGAAATTCAACAAACACCAGATAAACTTTCTTAAAGTAAGAGACTGTAGGCTTTAATGGCTTGTCTAGCTAACTTGTCTCTGTGATGACTTTGGTAGTATTAATGAAAGATGAATATTGGGGGTTTGTGGTTTGTGTGTTGCTTGTTGGGTGGGGACAAGTTATTTTACATTGATAAACCTGGTAAATTAACGTCTGAGAATCAAATACATTTTTCTGGCTGAAATGCTAGCATTTTGTTGATTTTTCTTTCTGACTGAGGTGCTCTTTGGTATAGTAAATCAAATAAGATAAGAAATATGGCAGATTCCTCTTTCATGTAAATAAGTGTTAGGGTCCTCCTGTTCTGCTTCTGGCCCTTGAAGCCTCAGTACAGGGGAAGGGTTGCAGAGCCTTGGGCACCTCTCAGCAGGTGGACAGCCAGGATTCCTCCTTCTGCTGCCGTCTTCGTTTAGAAGACGAAAAGCTCAAGCTGATATTTTGTGAAGTCTGGTAGGGCTGCTCTAATGCAAAAAGTAACAGAGCCAAGAGACGGGGTGATTTGGTGTTCAGATAATGAGATAGATAGTTAAAAATAAACACTTCTAATTATTAGGTGGACCTATGTATTTATAGCCTTATGATCTGCTATTGAGTGTCTAAAAAAAGCTGTTAGCTGGTTTCTTAGTATTTATAGAGGAGTTTTCTCCTGGAGCTCCACCAAAGACTGCAGGTGGATGTTTAGGCTAATTCCTCTCATCAGTTACTAAAGTTACTCAGCTCTTTCATAAACCACAGAGGGGTTTCAGTGTTAAAACTGGTTGCTTTTTGTTGTTCGCTCTAATGCTTTTAATGAAGTACTGCTTTGCTGTGACCTTTTCCGCTCTCTTCTTTGTCCTTGTATATAGGAAGAAATTTAAACATGGTGGAATTTCTGGAGAGGTGGACAGATCTTTTACTAAGGAAGTGTTGAAATCAATATTTTTCTCTGGAGGTGCTTCTCCTTATGTAAAAAGGTATCGCAAATGACATTTGGAGTCTCCATAAGTGAACCGAGCCTTTAAGTCTTTTTTGGACCTCATACAATGAAAGGCAAATAACCGAACTGGGATCTTTATATGCTTCAAGCAAGGTATTCCACATCCCCTACTTGGGCAAATCTCCTGCTGACTTCCTGGGAAACCTTGGCTAGTCAAAATTTGGCATGTGATCATAGACTAATATGTTCCTCACTAAACGATGCCTTCTGAAATTATATATCGCTCCTTTGGGAGGCCTCACTGATCCCAGAATAGTGATCCTACTGCTCTTACAGCATGTTGGAAGCAGACACTTACAAATGGCATTTGAAATACTGAGCCAATTTACCCCTGTGACTTGAAGTGATTGCAGAATCTTTTGGAAGGCTAATCTTTATAATAGCTTTGTAAATGCAAACCATAGTTTGAGAGAATTAGGGAAAAAAAAAAACAAGTTAGAAAAAACAATTTATTAAGTAGTATCATATAAATAACTTGTTACAAAAATCAATTTGCAAAAAGGCAAATTCACTCTGTTTGTGAGAAATTGTTGTTCAAATTGGTTTCTCATTAAATGCTCAAATTTCATTTTCCCCTGTCCCCCACCCCCCAAAAAGAAGCCAGTACAGTGAACAGGAAATATAAGGGATAGAGTGCACACTTGCCATCTGACCATAACAAATTGCCCATCCACGCTGCAGAAGAGAGAATTGTTCCAGCATGGGTCCCTTTGCAACACAGGAAAGCTTCTACGTGTAAATCTCTTGGGTGACAAAAATCTTATCGCCCGCAAATGTCCCGCATATATCCCTCTGTGCCCAGCAGCGACCAGATCCATCCGATGCTGAGGCTCCCTTGGCACAACCAGGGGATGACATAGTGAGAGACCTTGCAGCTGGAGCGTGCCAGCAAGTAAATCTTCTCATGTAGTGGCATCAGGTTCAATTTATGCTTGGAAGTATTTTTAATTAAAAAAAAATCAATACTGAAAAGCATTTATTTTAAGGGTTTAAATATCACAAATCGCAACAGGAGTTTGCCAGATTGATTTCTCTCAGTAACACAGTTAAGATGCACATAGCATTTATTATAAGGCCTTTCTTTTAAGTTTAACTTTTCAAAGCAACGAGCGTAATCACAGAATTAAAACAGTACAGTGATTCTAAAGAGTTTTTTGTGTGTCGAAATCCAGAACAATTTTGTGTTTGCAGCGTTGTTTCTTTATGTTCACCTGAATGCTTAATAATTCTATACATTTGTTTCTTTAATAAACACTAAAGTAATAGATCGTAGAAAACTAAAAGCTTATAGAAAGAGTCTCCAGGTATATTTACATAAATAGTGCAGTCACATAGGAAAGGTCAAAAGCCCATGGGAGTGGAAAGAATTTCTATATATGCTGGACTTATGCCTTATTTGTCAAATCGACTTTGTGGAAGGAAAAATTGGAAGTTAGCAGCTCCTTTTTTTTTTTTTTCCTTTTTTTGTAAAGAAAGAAAAAGGCTCATGCAGGGGAAAAAAAAAAAGAGACGGTTCTGTAAAAGCTTCTTTGAAATCCAGTAACTCTATACATAATATGACAGCTTTGTGGCTTTTAAGTGCCATGGGCCTGCCTTGCATATGACTGATTACCTCCCCCTAGCCCCCCATGCAATTCACTTTCTGTTCTTCTTCCTGAAACTCCCAGTTCTCTGACGCTTGTACTCCCTGTAACCCCAGCCGTGGCTTTTGCATACCTACTGCTGAATTTTATGAACTGTTCGGGAAAGTGTTTAGTGTATGACAGAGGCAGGTCTGGTCTGAAAAGTGTAATATTGCTGAATGATGGGCAGGATCAAGATTGTCTCAGCTGTGCCTAAATAAAACTACTGAGGGGAGAGACTGCCATTTAAAACATTGCGTTGGCTGCTGTGGTTTTTTTCCTCCTTCTGGAGCAATGCATGAGGCTGTAGATATTAAATATGCTTTTGTTCCTCTTCTGTCTTAAGTACAGAAACAATCTCTAAGAAAACAAGCCTTTCTGAAGACTAAACTGAAAATAAAAAAGTTGCAGCTTCGACATTTATTGGAGGAGGCTGCTGTTTCACAGGTCTAGAGGGGCTGGAAAAACCCCTGCCTTTCACAACGTATGTCATAGTTCATACTCATTGGAAATAGCGCAATGACTGTTAATTTGTCAGCTCTCATTTGACAAGGGACCTCAGACTGCAGTGTTAATTGAAACGCAAATGGGCAGGGGATGGTAGCATCCAGCTGGGACAGTGGTCTTCTTGCTTCACTTCAATACTACTTGTAGCCAAAGGAAACATGGAGAGACTTAAGAGACAGTGTCAGGAAGAGCTAACTAACATGGCAGTGTTTGCAGTGAGTTACCTGCTCAGAAACCCTGTCCATAATTCACTCTGCAGAAGGCCATAAAGATAGACCTGCTGCAGAAATTTAATGTGTTTCAGTAATAATTATGACAAAGGGAATTTCTTCCCTAGAGATTTGCATGGAAACGGACTGGATTTAATTTGCTTGGTCTGAAAAAGATGATGTCTTTCTTCCTATCCATGCAAATCTCCCTCTGGCTGCTGTAGGAACCCTGGAAATGTTAAAAATGACCATGCGCTTTTGCCCCTGCTCACCACGGGTAAGTCTGGTTTTGAAACATGACTAGCTTCCAATGGCCGTTATTTCCCTTCTTTTTATTCATGTTGTACATGTGCAGACACACGTTCCCAAAGCCATTTCTTCCTGGTCTACTTCTTTTTATGGTACTACAGATATTCATTTTGTTGAGTTTTGTGGGATTTTTTTCTTTGTTTTGTGGCAGAGAAATTGAAATGTTTTGCCTTGTAATGTAGCCTGCTACTTCCAAAACTGGATTATTTGAAGGTTGCCTCTCCCATTCACTTTTCACAGCTAGGAAACACCTATCCATAGCATGAAGTAAGACCTCACAACTAATGAAATAAAACAATATCAGTAAAATATGTCTCTTTCTTAGGATGAATTTTGAAAATATTGGTATTGGTAGAGGTGGAGTGTCCTTCTTCTACTCTTAGTCTTTCTAGAACTTTTTTTTACCAGCAATAATGGAAACACACAGACGACTTGTTTTTTTCGTGGTTAGACAGTATACCTGTCTCTGTCAAGTCTGGGAAGAGATCTCAGTCCTGTGGTACTTTCAGTATAGCCCTGTGGGAACCCCCGAATTCCCTTGCAGCTTGCTGCAAATTGCTGGCTCAGCTCTCTTCCAAGCATTTGTCTACACAGAGAGATGTCCTGGTACAACTGCGTTGGAGGTATGTGCTGGTGCGTCTTCCCTGCTGACTCTCCCCATACTGGTGCTGCTGTGGGATAGAATAATTTTTAAAGAGAAAAATCGCTCTTCTGGAGCAAAAAAATCCTTTTTCTGGGATAAAGTGGCTGTTTCGGGAGCTGGGATGGAATAGCTCTACTAGAAGCCTTACTCTGTTTCAAGCACAGAGATGTTATTGTTGTGCAGTCACAAGTCTGGAAACATTCCCCATGTAAACATGCCCCTGTTTCACGTTAAGTCCACTGAATTCCTTGGTACCTTTTGTTAGGTCCCCTGTCGTTAGATCAGATACTTTTCCAAATTAAAAGCCAACTGCATTGCTCATCTCTCTACCTGGTTTAGCTAAACTTCCTAATAATAGTTCTTCTCAAATAGGTGCGGTTTTAAGAAGAGCAGGCTTAAAACAGCCTTGAAACCCACTTCATAGCCCATAGTCTAACACTTGTCTACCTATACATGACGATTCTAGCATTGTGTGAAAGCATTTTTAACTACTCATTTCTATCATCTAGCACGCCGACATGCAACAAGGTGCAAAGAAATGCTACTGCAAAGTTTTGTATTCACTGCAATATGGCACTTCCAATATTTAATATGCAGTACTGATTTTATAAATTGCACTTTGTGGTACTGCTAGGCAAGAAGAAAAGAAAGAATTGAGCTCTTCTTGCTGTGTGAGAGATACTAAATCTGTCTAATTTGCAGGAAAAAATAGACCTTAAAACCTAGATGCATAAATAATAATTTGGGTGAGAGTTTGCCTTGAATTTTCTTAGAAGAATCCATTTGCTATTCAGGCACCATATTTGTGATGACATAACATAATTTTATATATAATATATTTACACAACAGGCACGAGTAGCCACTCTCTATTATTCACTGTGTCACTCAATGGACAAGATAAAACCAGCTTTCAATTTAAAGGAGTAAAAAAAAAAAAAAAGAAGAAACTTGAACTTGGACTGCTACTAACAATCACTAAATCAGACAAAATCACTGTATAAACATAGGCAAGTAGTTACAAGGTGATCAGTGATCCTCCTGCCTTGTTATTCTACCCCGAGGAGTGACCAACGCAAGCTGACCCGTGGGCTGGCCCAGCCCTTCCAAGGTGCCAGGTCTGCCTTCAGTCAAATGACGGTGACTCCCTCTTCCCTGTGAGCTGGGGGTGGCTCGCAGGGGCAAATATGCGTGCGGCTTTATGGCCCCCTCTGCCACCCTCTCCGCACACAAATCTGTTTCCTCAGGGCCTGAGGAGGGGAGGGAACCGTTCACTGGCTCGCTTTGGGCATCCAGCTGGACTCTGAGCTTAAGGCGATTTGCTCGAGGCAACCCAACAGAGCGAAGGGCTGAGACACAGGCGTGTGTTTGGGAGCCATTCAGCAGAGCCCCCCAAGGGGTACGGTGTCTCTGCTGGCTGTATGAGGAGAGCAGACTGAAGGGAGGGACCTGTGGCAGGTGAGCTGTGACCCCTGCTGAAATCCAGATGGTCCCTCCCGCGTGCCAGAGCCAGGTTTTGGACAGGTTGCCTCCTGGATGCTCTGATTTCAAGGAAGCCATGAAGGGCTAGACTGTCAAAGGCTTTTATCACCTTAAATTACTGAGGGGCCCTCAGGAGGACATAATAAGGGATGAGTTGTGCCATTGTGACAGGCGTGACAGGCTCAGCCCCCCTAAGTGATGGAGTTGGGCACCTTGCTCTGCTGGGCTGAAGCACTGTGAGAGGCCTCCATCACCGAGACCAGGGGCTTGGGACCCTTTGAAACTCCAGACTCCTCCACTCTGAAAACACATCTAACCTATCACATGGGCGTCTGCAAGTCCTTAGCTGCCTTGCCCTAAGCCTCTAAATGTGCAGTGCTCCCTGCTGCAGAGGAGTCCTTCCCAGACCTAGCCGGGCCCCCCAGCGTGGCTGGCTCCTCCTCTTCCCTGTGAGCCAGTGCACAAAACCTGAAGTTACGTCATCGTGCTTGTAAAAGTCTAGCACTTGGGACTCTTACTGCTCTCTTTATTTAACTCTCGAGGAATAATGAATTCCAGGGATTAATTTTAAATCCCTTTTAATTTTCTGTTTACTAACTTTTTTCCTTTTTTTTTTTTTTTTTTTAGCGTAAATTAGAGCTGTTGTTTAGTTTTCAAACTGATTCACTTACGATTCAGGGGAGGGGGAAAATAGATCCATGCCTGTAATTCTGGCATTAAATACTGCTTCAAAATTAAATACATGAGTTTAGTTATGTATGAGGTATATTTAAAAAAATAAATTAAAATTCTTTCTTTCCTTGGCACAGTGCCATGGCATGTCTCCTTGCTTTGGGACACAGGGTGGCTTTTAGCTCCTGGAATTGGATATGTCCCATGGCAGCCCCTTAGGGTTTTCTCCAGACAACATCTTCAAGGTGGCAGGATTTGAAGTGCAGCAATTGCATGTGTTTGACAAACCAACAGAAATACTCAGTGGTGCACAAGCTGTAAAGAAAATTGTTTTGTCCTGAGACTATGGCATCTTCCCCCACCCCACCCCCGGACAAAAATTACCTAGCTTGGCAAAGTGGTTTAGCACACATAGAGAGATTTGTGATTAAAATTTTAACTTTTGGTGAAGTCTTTAACAACCCTAGCTGAGTAGTTTATTTTAAATAATGAGTTTTAGTTATACACGCTACTTTTCAGGCCACTGGAATGACAATTGATTCTTGCTTACTTGTGCATTCAGGGCTTGAATCTGAGGGGAAAAAAAAAGAAAACAACCACCCAAAAGCATGAGAAATTACTTCCTCTGGCAGAATGCCAGCATTTTCCATCTCTAAAGCATTTTCCAAATGGTTTATATAATTCTTGCAACATTCTGATGAGGTAGGCATTATTTCCCTGCTTTACAGATAGCAAAACCGGGCAGAGACTCAGTCAGGAAGCCACCCTGGGCATCTGGGCAGGGAAGGTCAGGACAAAAAAAGAGCACACTTCCCTCCTTTGCAGTTGCTCTTTTTTGCCCCGAAGGGAGGCAGTCACCTTGAGGCTACTGCTCCCCTCCTGCACGTGAGAATAGGCAGAAGTAGAGGGATATGAAAAACCTGACTCCCACCTCCCCAGCGCAGTGGCCATCACTGAAGTGATGTGCAAGTAGAGGCCGACAAAAGAAGTATGAAGAAAAGCATGGTTATGATCTGCTCCTTCCTCCAAGTCATGAACTAGTCTGGAGATGGATTAGATGACTTTCCCTGTATCACAAAGCAAGTCTGGGTTAGAACTGGGAAACCATCTAAGAATTAGATACTGGGGTTACTGACTGCACACACATGCACGCACACAGGTCTCTCCAGCAATGCTAGGTCAGAAGAATATATACATAGCAGTCAATGAACTATATATATGTGTGTGTTAGTATGATTCAGTGCATTGGGGGCAATGGCAAGTTCTAGAAAAACACTTAGATTTAAATGACCGTTAGGCCTTTCTACCTTCCTCATGAGTAAAATGCATGTTTGTTGTTTTTTCTCAGCTTACTCATATAATAAACCTTCATTCCATCACCACTACTTTTGACTATAATACATAGGGTAAACTAGGGTACCTCATTACATGGGGATGTGCAATACACAATCGACAGAGCAGTCATCTGAGCTGAATAGTCTGAATACAAGTAAAAAGAGCAAGTGAGCTTAAACAGTAATATACTCCAATTTACAATGTAAGCAGAACAAGTAAAAATATTGCTCCCCATCTGATCGTTTTTCCCCCCCTCCACTACTGCCGTGCCTGTAAGATTGGCTTGGTAAACTGGATGCACTAAAAAATAAGAATTTTGCCTCTTGGAAGCTCATAAAATGATACTAGAAAAAGTTTTCTGACGGCTGATCCACACAGACTGCAGTCATTAGACATTTTGAACGGGTAGGACAGAGAACCCTTTCACACAGCTGTGGAGAAATAGAAAGAAATAGCCACTTCACATATCTCAATGCTGTTTCTGAAAATGAGGAAGGGGGGGGGAGAAAAAAAAAAAGGCAACATATTAAGAGTCTCTGTCACTGTCCATCGTGCCATACATATCTGCGAGCTTTTTAAACCGAGGCCCCCAGTCACTGAGATAATCGTAGTCCTGATCTCCGTCCGTAGTCACCGACTCCAAGGAGCTGAGGGACTCGGCCACAGAACCGTTACCTTCGTACGCGTAGGTTGCTAACGAGTCATACGGGGGTGCCGTCGGGTCTGTATCATTTTCCTTTAACCTTTGGTTAATGAAATCTCTGACATCCGTGTTATCTCGCGCCGCTGCAGTCCGCCGTGGCATAAAAAGTGTTTCTGGCACAATGTCTCTGCGTAATTTATTATCATCTATGGCTTCGGGATTCCTCAGCGTGCCGATATCAAATGCCTGGGTGTCTTCTTCTCCGCCGCCTTCATCGTTGTAACTGACAATGTTGTCTCTGATGTCTTCTTTGGAAATAATCAAAGGCTCTTTTTTCCGCTGCCGTCTCAGCGCTGCAAACAGCACCACCGTAACTGGAAACAAAAATAACAGGGTAAGAGAAAGGGAAAGGTTAATCCCTAACTCCATTAAAACCCAGAAGAAACGCCGTGCCTCTGCTCGAATTCAGAGTTTTGAAAGATGTTTTGCAGAACTGCAGATGTGCATGTCAGGTTTTCAGACTCTGCTTGCTCTGCCTGTGAGCGCCTTGGAAGACGAAATGCCACGGGTGTGCGCGAGAAGAAAGGAGACTTCAGGCTTGTAAGAAGCCAGTCTTTGTGTCAGTAGACACATTTTTACCCAGAGTTGTATAGCAATTTTGTTGCCTTGAGAACAGAACTAGTTTCACGAGAGCTGGGAAGGGAGAAACACTTTCTCCAAAATAAGTAACGTCAAGTGTTATTTACCTTGAACCCCTGGGATGAGATGCGACTTGTGCGGTGGGCAAGGCCCGTATGTACTGGGCTATGATGATAGGTTAGCAAAGCTGCATTTCAAGATAAGTAAATCTATCCTCCTCTGGAAAAAAGCTTGGAGCATGGAGTGGATTTTCAGCCAGCACAAAGTCCAAGTTTTATTAACTTCCCTGAAAGGTTTTTACAATATACATCACCTTAAAAAAACTGTATGGCTTAAATCTTAGACTGATTAGATATGGTAATGGTATTATTTAATCTGCCAAAGGCATGAGATTTCTCAAACAGAAAATTTTATGCCTTTCATTCTAAAGTGTGTGTGTGTGTATGTGTGTGTATTTCATTTATTTGGAGGGCAGGAACTCTTTCCAAGGCCCCGATACAAATGTAAATATTTTTACTCAATAATGACCCCCAGTACTGTTGGAGAAGTGGGCACAGGGGGAGGGAGGGGATATGTTCAATACCTTATTTCCTTTCAAAGTTAATTTCAGATTTCTTAGCTGGATTCTACCTTAACATGGTAAATGACTGAATATTTACAAATGAACAGCAGCAAAGAGCCGGGATGTGTTACAACTACAACTGTTGCTTTCGTAGTCTGAGGTCCAGGGTACCCAGTATTTCAGCTCTGCTGTGCAAACTCTGAGAAAAGGCGCATCTTGCTTTCTTTATAGTTCTTTCATAACAAAGCAAAGCAAATCAGAAAATGCCTAAACTCATTGATATGATAAGGTGGTTCAAAATTATCTTTCGTGTCAGCTGTTTCTAAAAGGGGGAGCCAACGCACAGTAACTGTTAAAGACTATTTTTTTTTTTTTTTTTTCAGTCCGTTCCTCATTTGTAGCCCTGTGAAGGGCAATGCCAAGGACTAAGAACATCCCCAAAACAAAATTTTAGCCCATTGACACTTGTCTTTTTTAGCTTTCTTCAACAGACAAAAAGCTGATTTTTCTGATTTTTTTATTTATTTTTATGGACTCCCCTGCAGGATTGCTGGAGCAAGAATCTATCTGTGGGTGTGCTCAAGCATATTGTGGAAGAGTCTCATACTCTTTCTCTCCGTTGACTAGAGAGGGATCCCAAGAAGATAGGATAAAGTAGGAAAAATATCTGATTCCTATTGTGTCTTTACCATAGGAATAGAGTAAGGGAGAAAGAACATCTGCTAATATGAGTTGAAAGAATATAAGTGAGGTGATGAAACTGAAGGAATGAGGAGGACTGGTTCAGACGGTGAAAGCTTCAGGCTCTCACCCTAATGGTGAAGATTTACTTATGGTGTCATGTAAGGGTCCTAATCTGAGTGATGTTTCTTTGTGCTGCTGTGCAAAAATGCAGTAAAAGAGAATTCTCCTCCTTAAGAGCATAAAACTGTGACACCATATGGGAGGATTGGAGAAAGGTCTATGTGACAGAACAGAGATAGCTGGAGAAAATTTTGGAGAACCTGAAAAACACGGTGTCAATTTTTAATGGGCTTCCAGAATAGTGACTGGTAGAACGTCCTGAGAAAGCACAGGAATGATAGTTTTTACACAAAGTGTTGCTGAAGTATCTCATTAACAAAAAAGGTGTTACACAGAATAAGCAAGGATGAGACTTTGATAATTATGTCACATCACTGATACTTGGGTTTTCTTATTTTGTGCTGAACTTGCAGGCAAAAAAAAAAAAACCATTAGAAGTTACATGTTAAAGTACATCACCTTTATTTGCATGTCAGTGTTCAGCAGCGTCTGAGGCCTCCTGATAAGCTGCTAGACTTATTCAAACTGCAAATAAACCTAGAAATTTACAGGCACTTTTTGTTGCTGCTAAACTTTAAGTTGTGGTTCAGGTCTGCCCAGAGTATTGTTTTTCACTCAGTAGTGGTTGCACATGCAAACCCTGCAACCCCCCTGAAAATAGAAAATTATATAGCTGAGTTAATTGAAAATCTGCTTATGGTGCACGGTGGCGTGAGCAGTAATTGACATAAAGTGCTGCTTAGCACACAGAATCAATTATTTTCGATTGACATAAAACAGGAAATCGTTTAATGTCAGATTGATATTAATGAGCACAGTTGTACTAATGAGTGCAAGACTACCTGCAGCATTAGATTTCTTTTTCTGGTAAGGAACTTGATACAAAGTGATCTCAGCTCTTAGAGGCAATGATACCGTATTTTGAAAAAATGAATTTAATGGCAAATTAAAGGTAAAATTGTTATTGTGGGAATCTTTTCTGAAAATGGGTTAATGCTTACTTGGGCAAGCCATGACCATATTGTTAACGTCTGAGAATCACAACATGGTCTGTGGCTCATCACTGGAGAAGGAAATTATGTTAATAGCAAAGATCAGGATGATTCTGCAGTGGTGATGAGCATGTCCAAGGAAGATATGAGTAGGGCTGAAACAAGGGGAATCACTGAGGAAACGTTTTCTCCCCTGCTTGACTCTACTGCTGTAAAATTGGTCTGACTCCCTTCTTTCCTGGCCAGATACTAAAGGTGACTAATAAGGTCTCCCTGAGAACTGCCTGTGTTGTATTGTGCAGTTCTCTCAGATGAATAGACTATGGCTAATGGCTGGAGGGACAATAGTCTCTGCTGTACAAGAGAGGCGGAACGTGAGTGAAAGGAAGGTGAAAGATGTTGAAAACTGTCCTGATTTTTATACAAAAATGAATGTTGACCACCTGTAAGTGCTGTAACCAAAGATCTGTACGTCCTCCACACTCAGGATCCAACCTCTTTGTACTCGCAGGTGCCTGAATGGGAGGACCCTGCAGCTTTTGAGAGAGTGCTTCAGTAGCCATCCCATTTCAGCATCCTTTTCCAGCAGAACAGAAACACTGAGACTTGTTTCTCCTCAGTTTAGACACGGGAAGTTAATTGTTTAAAACTAAAAGTTATCTGGCCTCCTTCTGTGGTCAACAGAAAGAGACGGACACCTGCAGAGGGTGATTAGTCTGGTCTACTTCAGATACCAATAAGGGGATGGGATGAATGTTTTTCTACAGGTGTCTGTCTCTTTCCATTGATCAGAGGGTGGAACACAGCTGTCTCCTCTTGCCTGGACATTGCTAACTTCTAGATAACTGAGATTAGATAGGATATGTTCTATACACCATATCTGTAGCAGCCCTTAGAGGGGGAAATACAGTAATTCAAATGTAGGATAAGGCAAGGATGCCTTTGCTTTGCTCTTGTCCTAGCCTTGGCATAATCACTCGTAGCAATGCAAAATAACCACGAAAGGAACAAAATGCCTCTGAGCTACTTACCAAGTAATATAATGATACAGAGAAGGATGGCAATAAGAGCCCCAGTGCTAAGACCAGTAGGATGAATCAAGGCTTCGGCATTACAGGACAGCATCTTTCCTCGATGGTCACAAGCACATACTCGAATAGTCACCGTTTCAGTGCTGCTCTGGATAGGGTAGTCATTGTCTGATATTACCACCGGCAAGAAGTAGGTACTCATTTCATGCCGGTTATATCTGGTTTTTCGGGTGAAAATCCCTGCTGTGTTGTCTGGAAACACAAAGCATGCATTAGATCTTTACCTGAAGACTGAAAGCAAGGATGAGATATTAAAGAAAAGTCTTTCTGTAAATTCACCTCTGTTGTCCTGTAGTGTAAAGTTTGAGCTGCTGGCTGCCTCGGGAGCTAAGGAGAATGAAAACTGATGTCCACTGTAAGAGTCATCTTTATCAACAGCACTTAATGTTTGTATCAGCTGAAACAACAAGAACAAAATTATCTTCAAAGTCAGCGGACCTCATGTTTATTTCTGTACTCTACAATTGTAAAACCATCTTATTGTATTAATTTTTTTCTTCTGCTTTAAGGCAGCTGATGCTGCTATGGTGAGCTTGAGAAAAGTGCTCCATGTGCTGCTGATGCTGTTTAGGAACACCATCCTATTGTATCCCATACCGTCAGCCAGTAATATGATGAATTTGAAAGTTGGCAGGAAAATCATGTCGAATTCAAGAGCAGGCTTGGGTTGATGCCGCTCCAGATGGGTAGGAAACCTTTGCATGTGGCAAGTAATAGAGATGAAAGGTGAGACAGTCCAAACTGACTGTGTATCTACCCAAATCTCATGTCACGGGAATTGTTTGGCTGAATCTTCTGAATTATCTGCTACTTTGACCCATTTAGTAATAGGACTGGTAGAGCGAGAGTTATCTGGCAGGAAATATAATTATATCACAGACAGGACCTGTAGCAGTTACAGACCTGAAACTGTTTTTGAAGGAGACAGTGGAGGTGCCTGAATAAAGCAGAGAATCACAGAATGAAAATGAATCAGGGATAACAAGGTGCAGTACAGAAAACAACAGTGTAAAACATACTGTCACATTAGCTGCAAGAATACTAAGTGCAATCAGATACTGTGCAGCCACTGTTTAGTTTAATTTTGCAAAACTGACAGCTTGATGCAATGCAAAGTATACCTCTTGACTAGGTGATGCAAGAGTAATAGCAAAACTCAATTAATTTGGAATATTTTCTTAGTACAAACAGACAACACACCTGTTCTGCCTTTGCATTTTCACAGACGAAGGTCTCATAAAACATGGCAAACTCTGGAGCATTGTCATTTACATCCAAAACCTTAATGAACACTGGGACGCGGCTGCTTTGTTTTGGGTTGTCTGAAATGATAAAACCAGACAGAATAGAGATTTTATTTAGCCCAGCTACTGACTCAGTGCAGGAGAAGAAAAGGACAGACTTAGGGGCTCATTGCCTTAGTTCTTCTCACTCACAACGCTCTGCATACATTCTGTTGATTTCTGGGGAACGCGTTATGGGGTGAATTCCACAAAATTGTGCTGTGTTACCATTACTCTTATTCTGTGTAAGCTATACAGATAAGATTGGGTAAGAGTCCAGGATTTACAAATTCCTTTGAATGCTCCAAGTACAATTATGAAAGTATGTGTGAGACATATATATATATATGTGTACAAATATAATACTGGAATTAAATGAAATCTATTTATTAACCTAACCAATACAGTTTGGTGGCAACAAGGTTTCTAGAATGTATTCCCTTCCTTAACTCTGAAACAGGAAGACTGAAGAGTCATGAAGATGGGATTGCGTGCTTTTTTTCCTCTCGACCTGTTATATATAATATTCTGTCCCCTACAAATCTCGTGACACAGTTCCTTAAGCTTCAGTGATTACCATTATGTTATATAATTAGTAACTGTGGCTGTGATCACAGATATTTTCTAATCTGTTGTGAATTGATTTGGCTGAGTTTGGTGAGTTAACACCAAAAAGTATCAGCTGAAGAACATAAGCACTCTATAGAATCTGCAGTTCCCCATATCTAAACATGTTTTTTTCCCTATGAGGACGGTATAGTGTCAAGAGAACAAATTTGACAACGATATTCCTGAGCATAAAATACTGATGAAGATACTGTCATCTTTCTAGATAAAAATGAAAACATTTGGAAACGCACCACATTGTGTAGACTACTGATTTTCCTGTTGAGGGGAGACAGGTTTTAGTCACGAAGATACACAAAATAAGGAGGAAAGGCAACAGGCAGCAACCTCACCTAGGAGCCATGAATGGTGAAATAGGCAAGATTGTGAGGTAAAAATGTCATGTCATAACAACCATCACCTCCTAAAGGGTACAAGACTTGCCCCCAAACCAATTTGTCGTCACCAATCAAAAGGAAACCAGGAGACACGGCCAGGACTCGATCTGTGTCCTTTGTGCTCCATATCACACAAAAAATGATCTAGGCCAGGTGACCCAGGCATACCCACCACAGTGCCTGGGAGTATGTGGGTGTGGGAATGTGAAGAGAGTGACATCTATGAGAGAAAGTGTTTGATGGTTGAAATTAGTGTTTCATTTAAAATAAATACCTTCCCCCCCCCCCTTTCATGAGGGCTCTGACTGAGTTTTGCTACATTAATTTCCTACCCATGTTAGTATAGTTTATTAATGCATTTTAACCTATGAGTCAAGTGAAAAAAATAGTGCAATAAAATACAGCAGATCTAAGATTCTGTATGCTTCTACAAGCATTCATTATAGCAGCTTGTTGAGTTAGGCTTTAATAAAAGTCCTATTACTGTGTTTATCATACTTTTATAAATTTGAAAATGCCTTCTCCAAAATTGGCACTGTATATTTGTATTACAGAGCTCAGTCATTTGGACAAAATATTGTGCTTTAAAGCTCCACAGTCCCATTGAAGTTAATATGATTCCATTAAGCATAAACCACTTTCTAATATGAACCATTGGGCTAAATTCATTCAATGTATAAAATAACAGTTTACATATAATATAGGCTAGGCTGAATTGTATGTTAAAATACATCAGTACAAATGCTGAATTTTATAATAGGCAGAAATCCAAGGTACTCATTTGAAGTCGCATGACTGTTGGCAAGACTATTCTGTAAGGGCATACCTTTCCAACAAATACATTCAAATATATCGGCAAATGTGTTTGTTCTCCTCTCAAGAATTACAATTGTTTTCTTTGCTGCTTTTTGAACCATGAACTAGATATTTTCTTTTTATTGCTAGGTGCTTAAGTTTCTCAGAATTTAAAATGATACCGTAATAAACAGAAGCTTCATAAAACCTCTATGCTCTATGGACATGGGCCTTTTTTCTGATTTAATGGAAATGTGAGTTGAAATATATGTGTACATCTTTAAGTCTTCTTTTTTGTCATCTTTCAGATTATTTTTGCAAATTAATCCATGCAGGATAATTTGTGTGCATAATCCTTTCATTACTGCCGGACTCCATCTCCAAAAAAAGATCCCTACAAACTCAACGAACTGCTTAAATCTATTAATCGCTACAGTGGTATGTTTTCTGTTGAGCCAGCAACCAAATTGTTAAAGCTTTTTTTCTGAATACAGCCTCAAAGTCCTGCCTCTGTTTGATTTACACTTAAATGTTAAGTAAAGAATATTCAAAAATACTCTGGGAATTCTCTCAGCTGTAATTCTGCAGCTGTGAATCAGTAGCCCTGTGTAGTGAGTTTTATTGCCAGTTTGCCTGCTGACTGTGGCAGATGTACTGACCCAGTGTTTTACCAACTATTTGTTTGCAACATTCACAGCATGATTCTTTGGGCTGCTGAGCAACTGCAGGTCCAAATGGTGAAAAAGAACAACATTAAAAAATTGAGGTGTCTACATTTGCTGACAATTCTAGACAATTAAAGGCAGAGCAACTTCCATATTTTCTTTTTTTTTTTCTTCTGTAAAATGAAATCAGGAACAGTCAACACTGAAGGGTGATTCTCTTTATGGCTTTAACATTTTTATTTTTTTTTTCTTTTTCTGTCTCAAAGGGAGCACACTCACCTGAATGTGCATCCTGCCTATAACTTGACTGGATATTTCTTTTAGATTACTTCAGTGAAAGATATCTGGAGTCTGATGTCATGGTATGTCACTGAGGGCAATCAGCGACTAGCTGGAATTTAGTGGAATGGCACTTTAGCTAGCCTTGCTAGAAATTACTGGTTTTAGCTAGGACCATTAAGCAGTGGTGCTTTCCAGTCTAGTCTCTTGAGACTAAAATTAGGGAGGTAGCCTGGATCAGACCACAGCTTGCTTAAACAGTAGCTGCATTTCAACCAAGAAAATTGCCTTTGGAAGGCATCTACCCCACTTATGCCAAATTTGGTCTAGGCTCAGTGAAGCACAGCCTGGAAAGTAGATTGTTGCAGCCGGGAAGGACTCAGACTAAAGAGGAATGGTAATTAAGACAGAAACCTGTGTCAGACACAAAAGGTTTAGTTGAGAGGGTTTGGCCCAGTAGTAGGTCTGCCCTTAGGGAAGGAGGCGAGGAACTAAATGAGTATTTCATATAGAAGCTACATTGATTTTCAGATGGTATACAATTTTCTATGCTGTATACTATTTCAGCTCCGCTGGGATCAATGCAAGTGTGCTTCCTAAATGTTCTTGCTATTCTTTCCTTTTTAGGTGTTTATTTTTCCCCTCCTCCTCTACCCAGGAGCTCAGTCTGTAGTGTACAACTCTTGACCCTAGATTACTCCTTCAAAGACTTAATAGAAACACAAACACCTGACTAACAGTCAGCCAGAAGTCAGCGCTTGGTATGCTGAAACCACATACCTAGCATTAAAAGTGCAAACTTCCAAGAGAGGGAGAAAGCTATTAAGAAACATAATTCCTGCAGGCTCTAACCCACTACACTTTTAAAGAACCCCATCTGCTTGCCTCAGTAGTATTTTTTCACATCAGTTTTGAGTTTTAAAAAGACCTACAGAATAAATAAAGCTGGAGTCAAGCACTCCTTAGTTATGGTCTTGTTACTGTTCAGCGGCTGATAGAGCAATAATCACATATACACAACATAAGAAAGTAGGGCTTATATTGTCTCAGATTATGTTTTAAAAAACAAAAAAAGCCATTTAGCCTCTGAGTTGCACAGAGAAATTGTGACAGTCATAGAAGTGGTGTTTATATTGGATCTATCTACCATTCCACCATGCTTCACAATCATAGGCACTGTGACTCTGCAAAGGTGAACAGCATTGCATTCCCTGATACTTAAGCATGTCACATGCTTATAGTTAATACATCAAAATAAAGAGGATTGTTTCTTAAGACCACCTAGCATACACATCTTTATCTAGATCCCTGGCATTTCCACTCCTAAAATCCACATGACTAGTGTTATCACAAGTTTACTTCTTTTGAGCAATCCTAAATGACGTGACAGACTGATTTGTAAAAATAGCTCATCATTTCAAATGACGTGAAAGAAGTTAAAAATGGAAATCCTTAAAACTGATTAAGATCTGGGCATCTAGCTCAGCCCAGCCACCTTAGTCTTACCTGAAAACACCAAGCCTGTGCTGTATTCAGTCTGGATCAGACCAAATTCAGCCATGGAATGCAGTTTGGCTTTAAACCATCTTGCTTGCTGCATGCCAATTTCAGGATTCAGCAATCATGTTCAAAATTAAAAAAGGCTATTCCTGATTAGGAAACACAGAACTGTTACCTTTCCTCCCTGCTCAGCTAAATAACCTCTTCATGAACTGTGTCCCTAGTAAACACAAAACAGCAGACTACCTCTTGCAGAGTTTCCTCTCCTTCATTAGTATTGAGTGGACTATCCATATAACCCGACATCTGCCCAGCCGTGATTTTCACACGCTCAGCTAGAAGGCTAAATTCATTACATCAGGGACAGCAGTGGTATTTAGGTTTGACTTACTGATCTCTGCTGCTATTACTGTAATGTTGTGCCACAGCAGTGTTTCCCGGTCAAGGGGTTTTGAAGTAAATATCGAACCATTTCCTGAATTGATGTTGAATACTCTGTCCATATCAGTGTGTCGATCTACAGAGTACCTGCAAATACAGAGACAGGGGTTAGGAGAATGCTTTCCTTTTAATTTCTATGTTCTTAAACCATTTTCTAAGACTAGACATCAAACAGCTCGTAAATGGGGTTGCCTTTTGTTTTCAGTGCAGGCTTCAGAGTCTTTCTATACTCACACAAAGAGCTAGTTCTGAGTTACTGGATAATGACACATTTGATTTAGAAGGTGGAGCATTGTCACTGAATAAATGAATTACTGCAGAATTTACATACCTCTGAGAATCATCAAAGCTTTGTTTTTTGTGAGAAATGTGAAGTCTGTGTCCTGAAAGATATGAAGTTTATTTTAAGGCTGAGTTGGCTTTCCCATTATAAACCCCTCTTTTTATGGTTTGATATCTCAACTGTTCCAAATAATTTCTGATATAAAATTTGATAGCGGGGGTGCATTTCTGCCTTTCACTTCCCAGCGTTTAAAAAGACTGCCCCCCAAAAACAAGTCAGCATGGAACAGAGATTCATTATTCCATAGTACATATCACCTAAAAGTTTGCTGTAATTCATTAAAACTAATGTGCTCAGCCCTGCTTGATGGTAGCTAGATGTGAAAACGAATGCTAACAAGCTCTGGAAGATCTCAGAGTCTAAATGTGAATTCAAATTTTCAATCTGATCTTCTGCTTTTTCTGCTGAACTGAATCCAACTTTAAAAGTGGAACTCTGTTTTGCGGGAGAGGGTGCTACCACCCTGATCCAAATGCTGTGACTTGGTTTCATCGCTCATGTAGAGAAAATTATTGCATAAATTACAGAGGTTTTGATGGAAATATGTCTCTGATGTTGCTAAAGCAAGAATGCAATTGTATTATTCTGCTCTTGTTCCAAGCCCAAATGTGTGCTGCTGTACAATGCGGGACAGAGCCTTAGGAAGCCCAGTGTGCTCCCTTGGTCTCCTTACAGGCCATGTTCATGGGGACAAGGCATCTCCAGCTGTCCCTTGTGTCCAGACAAGGATAAAGATATGGCTGAGCTGGTATGCAGTCAGATGAAAACTGGGGCAGGAGGGTGACTGGCAGAGTCTACTGCCACTACAGAACTGAGGGAAATGTAGAGGCTGAAGAAAAATTTCTGTTCCCTGTTCTGCCCAAGGAGTAGCTGCACGACATGTCCCTTATTCTGTGCAGATTTCCCAGCGCCTGTGCAGCATCTCTCAGCTGCTGAGAAAGACCTCACATGGAAGAAGGAGGGAATAGAAGAGTCCAGTTGAAACATGTGATTCTGACAAAGGTTTAAAGTGAACTAAGTTGCTAATTATCTTGTAACTGCATTTTTTTTCCTTCTTTGCAGGTAAAAAAAATGGGATATAATATTCACAGCAAATTAGACTGGTCTTACTCTAAAATGAGAATTTTAGTGTAGCCTACCTTCCTAAACACAACTATAGCAAGTATTAATTATTTGCACTAAGACATTTTCCTTTTCCCACATTAAATTCCTATGGAAACAACCAAGTGAGATTCAGACGTACTTGCACAAAGAGCTGACTTCTTTTGGTAGGACTTGCATAGGCACTACCTTGCTAGTTTTTCAGGAGTCGATTTAGATTTTCTTCGTTGCTGTCACTGCACTACCAGTACGGCAATTTCAGCTGCATGAAGTCAGCCGTGGTGTCACTAACCTAGTTCCTTTGTGCCGCATTGTAATGTTACCTTCAGTTTGAAAAACGTACTTGGGAAGGTGTGTAACACACGGTGTTGACGGGTGGGACAGCTCCAGCAAGCTCTGCTGTTTTGTCCAAATTGAAAACAGTACAAGTGAATTTGTTGACTTAGCTGAAATGTTTGATGGAAACAAGTTTATACAAACCAGTCTGGCTCTCTTCTATTTTGACAAAGTGGGTATTTGATATGGTAAACATTTCATTTTAAGTTTCATTCATTCAGGCTTTTATATGATATTATGTTGGTATTTTGTGAATTCAATTATTTTTCAGATACTCTGTAGCTCATTTCCATATCTTTCAGCTGAAATACTTTGGTATTTCCATTTTGCAATAAATCTAGGTTTTGCATTCCTATTTGAAATTAAATATCAGGATTTTCCACAGATTAGCTGTTCCAGCCAACTGTAATAGTATGTTTCAGGCTCCTATTCAGCAAGATATTTAAGCAAGGAATGAGCTTTAGGCATCAGTTGTCCACTCGTTGTTTTTCTTTCTTCAATTATGCTTTCACTCATGCTTCACATTGAGAATGGACTTAAAATATCTTGCTGCCTTAGCACATTTTAATGCCTTGGCATATTGTAATCGCTATCTTTACTTTGTAAGATTTCACAAATTCAATCTCTGGTACACTATCTGGAAGAAATGAACAAAAAAAAATTGTTCTGGACTTTTTCTAAGGTTACCAGAGCTGTAACATTGAGGACTTCTTCTTTAAGATATTAAGAATTTTAAAATACAAGTCCTTGTAAAATCAAAGGTATATTCAGTCATTGGCAGAGTGGAAAATTAAACTCACGGAAAAAAACCCCAAAACAACAAAATAAACCAACCAGAGAACGGCTTCTTAATGAAATGTTAATTTTATTTTTTCATAGCCAAAAGAAAATACATACAAGGTCAATGCAGTTAAAGAATATTCTAATTATGCCATTAACCCTGGTCTAGGAGAGCGATTTTAATAAGCTAGACTGTCACTTCTGCTTCTCAGTTTGTATAATCCAGTCTCTTTTGATCAAGGACTGTTAATTATGTGGAATTGGTGGTGATTCTGACTTATGGATCATAACCTAGTAAGAATTAAGCAGACACCATCAAACTCATTTTTACATTTATTTAATGAAATTACTGGTGTGTATTTGTCAGATTTCAGGACTTCATCCCTTTCAAACCTTGCGGAATTGACAAGCTAGGAAGTTAAAAGGTATCTACGTAGATTCCAGTCTCTCCTTGTACATAACAGGAAGAAGGGGAGGGTGAAAGAGAGAATCTAACACATGCAAATATGTTGTCAGTAAAATACACAAACAAAATTAAGCCTTACATTTGTTTGCAGATCATTTTCATCTGGGATACTTTAGTAAATCAAATCACAGCAGGGAGACAGTTCCAGTGACTGATGAACTTCATTATGCCTCTGAGGAGTTACTATAGCAAAAAAACTCAACTAGCAATTTAAAAAGATCTGATGTACAATACAGCAGTGCCAGTTGCAGCATGATTTTTTTTTCAGTATGCAGCGGTTCATAATATTTCTGTTTAGATCAAACACAAGCAGAATGCACAACTTTGTTTTATAACACAGCTGGACAGTGGACTGTTACTCAGGAGTATATTAATGTCACTACGCCTGGATGCATATTCAAATATAGACAAATATCTATGGGTGTATTTTTGTACTTTCTTAATGCCACATCGCAGCAAAGCTTATTTATATGGGCTGGACTGATGAAATGTAGCTCTACCAATACACAGGTCATGAATGATTATGCGCTCTTGCAACCAGGGCAGATATCTGCTTCATATTTTGCTATTGCTTCATTGTCTTCTGACGTTCAGCAGCTTGGTGTCTAATGCAACCGCAAGTCAGGAAGATTTGTGGGTCAGGAAGGGATGTGTGTGTGAATTTTTCATAATGCATTTTCATAATGATATTGTGAAGGTTTCCTTTAATGGAAGATCAAAGGGGCTTTCATCTAACAGAGTTAGGGCTCAGTTTGTTTAAAAAGAGAAATCTTCACTCGAGTAGAGGAGAAAATGGAAGGTTTTCATTGTAATATCAAGTGTCTAAAGATTTTATGTCTAACCGTCAAGAAAAATTGACAAGCAAGTGACAAGTCGTATATATACAGTCTAATTGCATCTTCCCTGAAGCTCAGAGTGAAAATCGGATTTAGCATCTCTATTGCATGATGGAAAAAAAAAAAATCACCCTGTCAAAAAGATGCAGACTCAACCCATGCCCCTAAATTCTATGAGAAACCCAAGATATTAGCACCATAAAATTACATTTATTGCAAGCCAACATCTCAGTCTACTGCTCTCTGCTGATTTCCTTACCCTCTTACTGATTTTCATGTTTCTTTTTGCTGTGTTCATTTCTATTCCTCTAACCTCTTCCTCATTTCTCTTTTTCTTCTTTCACCTTGATTGTTGCATGCCATTAGAGTATAAAGGAGACAAGTTTTCTGTGGCACTGCATCAATTTTGACACCTCTGCTAAATTTTGCTCAATAATTATCTGATACTTTACTACACAAAGTACCTACACTGTATTAAAGAACTGACCTTTGAAAGATAGGTAAGTTTTAGCACACACATTCAATTAATAGAAAAGAGCCAGTAGGCAGTACTCAACAACGAACAGCATAATCCCTCTCTACTGTAAATCACTTATAATTAGGAGCTGGTGCTGGCGTGAAATGCAAATGGTTGTAGTTATCGCCACGGGGAAGCAGAGGGAAGCAGGGAAGCACTCCCCTCACTCTCCAGCGCCATTAGATATAAAAAAGCAGGTTCCTATGAAGACTGCAAGGGGCCTGGGTGTCACCCCAACCAACTTTTCATCTTCATGCTAGCATTGCCACGACGACATGTTATAGAAGGTGTTCATTCTGTCCCTGGGCTTCACCAAAGTCAGCAAAACATGTTGCTCTTTAAGTTACTATGCTCTGCTAGTCCAGCACTCTATATAATTGTTGCATGCCATGATGTAAATAAAAGCAAACCTTAATTAAAATTAGAAGGCTTAGTCTTGAATTAGAATTGATGTGTAGGGCATTGCATGCAAACTGAAGACAGAGAGGGTTTCTGCCAGAAATATTTCAGATTTGGTTTCTTCATCTAGGAAATTAAGATGATAATATTTACCCCTCTCACAAGATGAGCTGAGAGCTTAAAACTCACTCATGCCTCATAAACATTGTAAGATATCTTGATGAAAGATAGTTGTTTGCAGAAGTGCAAAGTATTGGTGGATTGGATTTTTATTAAACCTGCATTGTTCTATTTTGATCTTAAAACTACTATTGCATTTCCAAGGTGCCCAACCCAGAGACATGCTGAAAATTGACCTGGATTTAATATTGCTATATTTTTCATTTCCTCCTCTTACTACCTTGTCAGTAGCAATCAAATTTAATTAAAACACACAACCATTTAAAAGTTCTTTTGTACTCTATCCAATATGACTTAAGTGCTCCAGTATATTTTCAAATGTACTGAAATAATGTACCTGTTAATTTACAAAAAATGAAGGCTTAGGTTTAGCTATGCCAACCTTAACATTTCCTCCACTTCCTGTAAGGCTAGTTTATTGATTCATGGCAAATGTAATTTATGAAGTTCATGAGACCGATTCTTATCTTACTAACCTTGCACTGATACAAGTGAGATCAGAGTCTGTCTGTGCACATGAGCTGCTTTTAAGGTGTTTCTACTTGCAGCTTAGAGAAGGTAAATGTGACCTCTGTTAAGCAGGTCTGGACGGATGGGAGAAGAAAAGGCTGCTGAATCACTCTCGTGTCATATAGCCAAGGGGATGTACCACACTGCACTGGAAAATGTTAACGGTGGAAGGAGAACACTAACGTCTTCTTAGTGCTCTTTTTTGCAGTAAATTCTTCCATGGTAGAAAAACCCACAAACATTAGTTACTGAAAAGGATAGGATGTAATTCAAGATGCAAGGGCCATGCAAACACAATCACACATACCTAGATATGCTCAAGTGTGAGTGATCATTTACCATCTACAGTATTCCATATTTGAGCATACCCGAACAATTTCATTGTTAAAAGTGATTTTTTTTTTGCGTGTGCTGACGTGAGAAAAGCAAAATTAAAGCTGTAAAAAATTTACACACAAGCTGAAATAGTCTATGCTTACTTGACCGGGTTCTTGGCAGCATCTGGATCCTGAGCAGTTACTGTTCCTATCACACTGTTTATTGGAACATCTTCTTTCACTTCCATTATGTATGCTGGTCTGCTGAACACGGGGGGTTCATCTACATCCTCCACCTGAATTCTAACTGTAGCTGAGTCCTTGAATGGCCCCAGGTAGAGGAATCGAGGGTCCACATGAGTATTGGTAGCTTCGACTTTCAGAATATACAGGTTTTTGTTTTCAAAATCCAGTGCCTTGGAAGAGGAAAAAAAAAGTTTGAGAGGTCTGTGGGGATTTGCTGGGGCTTTCAGCCAGATGAGCCAAATGACGGGAGGGATGTCACAGAAAGGCCAGGGCTAGATAACAGGAAACTGAACTGAAATTAAAAAGCCAGCAGAAAGGAAAAAGACAGGGCTCTATGTTACTGATGATATGGTATAGAAAAAACCCACTTTTTCAAGGCATTCTATGCCTGAAACTCCTAAACATGAATTAATCTTTCCTTCTTAAATATTCTTAACTCTTCATGCTTTTTATTTTGTCATTTTTGGCATTTTGATGTTTTCTTGTCTACTCCTTTCCCCTAGGCACCACACACTAAAGGGGGGAAGATTCTCTAGTTGCTGCTTGTTTAAATATTGGCATTCTATCGCTGAAACAAAACACTGTGGCATCTAGTGTCTGGACATCCAGGACCACTCGTCAAGGAAAACATGATTTATGATAGGCTATGACTATATCACACTCTGTTAAAAGTATGAAGGAGCAGCATTTAGCGACTCTGTTACAGTACTTAGAGAAATGTGGGGAGAGGGTAGTCACCCCGTTTTTCCATTATGTTGTAGAAGATTCACAGCTTCTGTCAGCAACAGACAGAAATGCAAACAGAGTTAGACTGATATCATAATCAGCCCCTGGAAGGCATCTCCTAAAAAACAAGTAATGACAGGTGTCGTACTGATATCAACAAGCAAGTGCATGTTCGGAAAATCTACACAATGTCTATCTAGTGATGACTGAACTTGAACTGATGGAGGATGATATCTGTAACCTTATCAAGCCTGCCTGATAACCCACTGCAAACAATATTTCTCAAACCTTTTCTGACAGCCAATGTGCAACCTAGTAGATGATGTCCATTGTGATCCAGCAAGGCACTGTGATGCTGTTTCTAAAGCAAAAGCATGATGATGGATTTATTAATTATATTTTTACAAAATGTGAGTCAAAAGAAATTTGTCTATCTAATATATTATATAGCTATATAGTTCAACACCTTCAGATGGCGCAAAACAGGCAACCTGTTACTGATTATTTTTGTGGTCTTAACATGGCACCTTCTAGTAAGTGAGCATATCCTGTAAGGGTCATAGGGAGGAAATCACAGTTGGATGGTGGTGCCTCCTTGATTTATTCCGTGGATATGTTCAGACTGCAGAATTATTATTTTTTTTTTTTGTCGTATCCCACTCCCTAGGTTATTTACTCTCTCAGGTTCTTCAAAGTATGTGCATTGGTTTAGTAAAGGAGGGTATTAGAGGAAGAAACCCAATTGCTTATATAAAAGAAACTTTAAGTAGGTAATTTAGAGATTCCTAATAGATAGCATTCAAATTAATAAACAACATGTGTTACACTAAAAATGGAAAACAAATATGTGCTAGATAAAGTTTTGACTGGTATTTCAGAGGCTGGGATTCAGTGTGTTAAGATGTGTACCTTTTTGACAGTTATAATTCCTTCCTGTGTGTCCTTGTCTGTGGTAATTCCAAACATGTCATATCCATCCCCCTCAGTGATGCTGTATTCAATCTCTGCATTTTCATCCACGTCAGCATCGTTAGCTTTTATCCTGCCAACTGGTGAGTCAGGTGGCGTAGACTCAGGAGTTCTGAATTGGTAGGTGCCTACAGCAGACAGAGAAGGAAATTTTGTCAGTCGGGCTCCTGGTACTTTGGACACCACCTCTCAGCCCATCTGTCCATGCTGGGCATGCATAGATGAGTTACTGAGTCGCTGTGTCTTCAGGCCTTCCTGGGGCAACAGCCTTCAGCTTCTGCTTTACTTTCATGTGGATAAAAGTAACTTACCTTTCTATCTATTTTCTAGTATGAAAGATGGGCATTTTGTTTTCCTACATACATGTACCTTTAGCAACATACATCCTTTTCTGGAGAGTATCAGGGTCTCTGTTGGCCATATCAAAATTGTATATGAAAAATGTCTCGAGGCCAAAAGGCAAATATTAAGAACTGCCAGAGGCCAATGCAACTTAGTAACACCAAAATCAAATCCAGCCAAATGCCTATTAATAATGTGCTACATTGAATTCTCCTCTGAAAAAAACTCTACTTGGGGAATGTTGGCATTATGAAGCTGTATCTTTGGCTTTTACGTCGAAGGCACTTATGTCCAGAGATGTATAATTAATTCATTGGAGGCAGAGTGCTGTATTTTCTCTTAAGCTGCTCTAATTTAAATGGAAACACTTTGCCCACAGCTAAGAACAGACTTTGAACTTAAATGACAAGTTGCTTCCAATAACTTTCCCAGTGACTTAACCGCTAAAGCTTGCCGATTTGTCTGATAGTATCTGCAATTATTTTCTCTAACAGCTGTGCTTGACTTTGACACACACTGACACTGTGATACACACACATCACACGCAGAGCAGTGGTTAGACAAAGCAAAAAAGAAGAAAAAGAGAGAGGGAAAGAAAGAAGAAGACAAAGAAAGAGAGAAGGAAGGAAAGAGAGGGAAAGTGAAGTGGATGAAAGCTGAATAATTTTGAGTCACTTATGGCCATGAGTGTTCATTAACAGAAATTACTTTACAAGAGATCTGGCTCAAGTGATTCCCTTAAATACCACACAGATATGTACCGAATGATCTGAGACAGGAGAAAGAAAATAGGCAGAAATATCTGATATATTTACATATGTGCTTATGGTTTTGTATGCAAAGAATATAGGAAAATCCATTGAGGCAAATGCTTACTGGGTGTACGTATTCATTTTGATAGAATTTCACTTGGGATAATTTTATGTACTTAAATAAATACGTTTCAAAACTTAAATATCTTAGATTAGAACAGATATCTTAAAACACAGTCAACGACAAGGTCTAATAGAAATAATCAAGAAATACAGATTTTATCAATCAGAGCTATTTAATGGGTAGGAAAAATAATGTTTCTGTACATTAATTTACATCTCAGGCTGTCTATTGCAATTGGAGTAAAAATACTAAAGATATGTTTCACAGTTTTTGCAATTAACATTAGCACGATCTGTTACTTGCTTGTGTGTTGCCTTTTTTTTTAAAGGAAATCTGATACTTGGTAAGTTCATGACAGCAGAAAAAAATATCTGAGGTGAAAAAAAAATTCCAGTTTTTATTCATTCTACTGTAAAGACATAGAATGTAAATATTCCATACTCTGGGGGAAGCGAGGTGGATTGTCGTTTACGTCAGTCAATGTGATGTTCACAGTGGTGGTTCCTGATAATCCGCCCATCTGGCCTCCCATGTCCTTAGCCTGGATGACCACTTGGTATTGCTCCCTGTTTTCACGGTCCATGTTTAGCAAAGCAGTTTTAATAATGCCTGAAAACATGAGAATTAAAGAGGGGGAATTCACAAGTAAGGTACTGACTTTGATGGAAATTCTTATTAAAAAACCCCACAGCCTGAAGAACAAAACAATCTCTGTGTAATAAGTAAACTTTGCCCAGTACAAATATTTACTGTTATGAGATGGCACATTAAATTACAGACTTGTCATATCGTATCTCAGGCTGCTGCCTATGTGACAGACACAATATTAGTGGCATCCCCAGAAAGATGTTCTACCTATTTGTGAGCAGTGTTATTTTACATAACTTTTTACTCCCTTTCAGTTCCATGCTAAAGTCTCTCACTGAACTGGAAAAAGGCTCTTTGCTTGTAATAAAGTGTTCCATCTTTTCTCTCCTGTTCTGTCAATATTTTTATTTTGACAGATGTGGTAAAAAAAAAAAAAAAGCTAACTTCAGCAAGACATCATTAAAGAGGCAATACAACAACATTAAATGGGAGAAAAGAAATTAATTAAGACAATTGTGAGCATCCAAGCATGCCTGAGTATATATATTTCTATTTATACATTGATTAAAATGATTTAGCCAGTCACTTCAAAGGCACAAATATCAGTTATGAGGCCAACTCCTATTGAAATTCAATCATTCAGATTTACCATGAAGCAAAATGTTTGCATTCTCACTGGGTCTCTTAAGGCTAAGATCTCACTCCTTTGTAGGCAGAAGGGGTGAAATTCAAGTACTGAAATCCGTGGCAAAATTCACAGCAGCTTTGACAGAGACTTATTTCATTCTGAGAGTTTTGCAATTGATTTCCATGGCAGGAAGATCAAGCCTGTGGTTTACCTTGCTTCCCCTCTGTGCCCCATACAATCCTCTTGCTAAAAGATTATTACTGGTGAACTCCCAGCTACATTATGCTTATTATAACTCTAGATAGAAGAGCACAGGGTGTACTGTCCAAGTCAGAATAAGTGCATCAGTGCAAAAATCCTTGCTTGCAGTATCTAATACCTTATGCTTGAAGGGAAGCTCCCTTTGATTTTGGCTCTCCTTCTTTTCTGAATCGCATACGTTTTTGCACCTCAGGTTTTATTTTGAGACATCTAATCTCTCCCTCCTTTTCCCTGCCTGAGTCTTTAAGATTTATTCAAGAAACAATGCTAAAACCTGATTAATTGTCTGGGATAATCCATTCCTTTCCTGTAAGGATGCTGAGGAGAACCGATTTCTCTAGGTTCCAGGACCTATCACAATGGATGTTCCCATTTAAGGAGTTTCTTGAGATCCTTTCTTTCTTGCTGGAGAAATTTGTTACAAATCTTGAGGTTATCTGTGTAGTCAGACAGTCAATGGTACAGCAAATTCAGTCAGCCAGGATTCCTATGTTTTACACGCACAGGTTCCAAAGCTGTCTGTTATTCAGCCCATAAAAAATTCCAGTCACTGTGCGTAATTTAAATGTCTTCCAAAAACAGAACTCAGAAGTTTCGGATTCTATTTGTGATCTTCTAGTGTAGCGCAGCAACCAATTTTACCTCTTCTATCATTATTCTTAATTAAGATTTCTTTCATAAAATTAGCATTAAAATGATATGTTGCAGATGTACAGAAATTATAATTACTTTAAACAAGTTTCGAAGAAGCAGAGGAGAAAAAAACCCACCTGAACAAACCCTCAGTCTTAATTTAGCCATTATGAAGATCTATGAGGATTAAGCACTTTTTCCACACCCACCTGTTTCTCGTTTTCTTCTAAAAGCCAACCTATTTGGTTTAATTTAAGCATCCACCGCAGTCTCTGTACCCACTGCTTGTTAAAAATGATTGAAAACTGGTTCTCATCCAGTACTAATTGTATTTGTTAGGCTTTGCTGGTAAGATTAAAATAATGTAGGTGTCATGTTTACAGATGTATCACTCTATTAAGTTTGTCAGATTTTGCACTAAGATGTAATCTCTTTGAAATTTTTGTCTAATATGTCCTAGCTTGGCTTAGTATGTCATTTTTAATTACAGACATTGTCACAGAATGACAGATAAGGTCCCCTGACCTGTCTCAGATTCAACAGAGAAATATGGTTGTCCCTGGAGAATGCTGTAGACAACTTTAGCACTGTTCCCATATGTAGGATCATCGGCATCAGTTGCGGTAACTTGCACAACAAAGGTACCTGCAATGATAAATTAAAGAAAATAAAAATCCACAGGATTTTTTCATGGCCAAGATGGTTTATGATGTAGAAAAAGCATAGTTCAGTTTCAGGTCAAACTTGTGGCAAAAAGTTAGAGACATTTTTATTTTGCAGAAGATTCTCTGTTCATAAAGGACATAGATACAAACCCAAAATGATAGTTGGCTTATTCTCAGTTTATTAAAATACGCAGTTACTGATTGGATACGTAGAACCTTCATCATATTTCTTATGAAGAAACCAGAAATGCACCCTTCCCCAGATATTGAAGGCATTCAGAATTTGAATCTAGGTCAAGAATATACTTTTGCAAATTTACTCATGCTTGTAAGGTGTCTGACCTAGTAAACATGTAAATTTACATTACAATAGATGACGTGTAAATTTGTTTATTCGTGTGTCTTCTAGAGAAAGAAATGGTGTTGAATGCTAGGCAAAGTGTTAACAAACAAAAAATGAGCTTAGGTTTTGGCATTTAAAGCAGATTTGTGAATAAAGTATTCACTTCACATATTAAAATGTGAATATTAGGTTCTCTCTTTACCAGACGAAGTTTCATCCATGTGACAAGTCCCATGAATGAGAGGAGAGTATGCCCCAAAGTCTTTATTTTCATATTGCTTGAGCTTTACTTTAATCTAATTCTTGATTATGATTAATTAATGCTTCTCTCCCTGGATATTATTTCAGATTAGAAATGTGCTTCTTGCAGTTTAACCATCCATTGCTCTCTGACAAAGAAATCAAAATGACCTCGCAAAGAATTGGAGACAAAGAATCAAAACCTGTCAACTTCTCTGGAAAAGATCCAATCTTAAAATCGTATTTCAAGGAAGTTATTATCTTTTCTTTGCTTTATTGTTTCTTACAGCTTGATACATTTTAAATCAATAGAAAGATTTCAGTGGACTTCAGTGGACCTTGGAGCTTTTTTTCTTTGCATGAAAAGAGCAACAAAGGTCATAGGAAGTTAACAGCATATCTCAGAATCAGTGATGAGTTGACTTGGGTAATAGTTTTCACTCCTGAAGTGTGTACACCCACTTCTGCACCTGGCCTTTTCCATTTTGTTTTCTACCATCTTGAACTAAAAAAGGGTTGCTGAACAGGCCTAGGGGTGGTATGGACAGACCACCATGGATTTCCATATTGTTACACTGCTACTAAGCTGTGTTAACAAAGCATATTAAACTCTTTCAGGTGTCATGTAACACAGCCTGGATCAGCTCACTTTCACTGTGAGCCAAACTAGATTCTATTAACTTGCATATTTTTGTGGTACAACAGAGGGCGTGGTTTTCACTCAGCTGACACCTCTGATTCTAGGTTGTCACCATTTTCCTGGAGTTAGATTATTCTTTTTTTAAATGGCTGAGGTGCCTTTACTCTAGAATCAAATAGCAGATGTCTGTACTCAGTGTCTGTAAACTTTGGGCCCTTCATTAAGTCCACAGAAAGAGCCCAGACCAGACACTGAAATCAATTATTAGTTAGCACCTACCAACATCTGACATTTCGGGAATGCTGGCATTGTAAACGTCCTTTGTAAACATTGGCTCATTGTCATTGATATCATGGATCTTAATGATGAACTCAGATTCTGGTTCCACTGGTCTTCCAGTCCTTCTGTTTATAGCCTGGGCACGGAGTATGTATACGGGCTTTTCTTCCCTGTCTAGTCTCTTTGTGGCCTGGATGTCACCAGTGTTTTCATTGATAATGAAGAGGTCTCCTGCTCCATCTCCAGAAAGGATGTACTTAAGTGATCCATCTCCTTTATCCTGGTCTGAATGCAGCTGGTGGTGAAATGGGAATAAAAAAAAGAAAGGAAAATAAATAATCAGGACACATTTCTAGATACTTTAACTGATACCATGATACATGCTTTGCTATTATTAATACCTAGCCAAAAGGCTGTACACTGCTTTTGGGAAATGAGATCATACCACAGTAGCAGCAGTGAATTGATAGAGTTGTGTCTTGATGTTGGGATTGAAATGCCTGCAATATTGTAAGAAATTGCCTGAGGAAAACCATGAACTGAAGCTGCAGATCACTTTCCCAAGCTAAGCATACATCAATCAGATCTAAATGCTAGTGGCTTGGGTGGAATCCTAGGAATATGTAGGACAGTGAGTTCCTACAGTAGAAAAACACTGGATTCAGGAATTGCAGTAAGCAAAGAATTAAAAAGTGGCCAGGCCAGCCACTTCTTGAGTTTAAATTCTGGATGCTCTGCTCTTACATGTAATATTACATTATGTAATATACCACACAGTTCACAACATAATAACATACTAAATAAATACACAAATAGCAGATAAATACATGCATTCACAGATGTGGCAAACTAAGAGCAGAGGCAGGCAGGCATATTAGACCATTCCAGAACTGGCAACGAAGAGATCAGTTGTCTTATCCAAAAGGGCATGGACCAAGCAGAAAGATGGTGGG
The DNA here is from genome assembly GCF_000687185.1 of Egretta garzetta. Lineage (NCBI taxonomy): Eukaryota > Metazoa > Chordata > Aves > Pelecaniformes > Ardeidae > Egretta > Egretta garzetta. Next base: position 1,483,189 of record NW_009259188.1, read on the forward strand.
GGCAGGAGAAAGAAGAGAATGATGGTAATTAGCATACAAAGCACGAGCTGCCCAAAAAATCACCTTTTTTCCCCTGGAGATTTCCATGTCTCTTGAAATATTGCTTAACACACACTCAAGGTATGACTTATTAAATCATACTCTCATGGCTGTTCCTTTGATAAAGGCTTATCTATCCCTTTTGGCCTTAAAATCAAAGCTTGTCAACTACAATTTATTTTGTTGTTACATTAGAGAAAATAAAAATTTAAAAAATGAAACATTAAAATGGCTTCTAAAGTCAGGGCATAGGTGATGAAATTCATGGGAAAAAAATAATTTATTAAGTAGCAGATTCCTGGAAATTGTTGATTTCATAGAAAAGACAAGTTTATGAATCAGGAGAACTGGACTTTCTCAACCAGCTCTTTATTTCTCTTTTCCTGCATACAAGTTAGAAAAAAAATACCTAGTTGACTATGTGGCAACGTACTTAGCATTGCTGGATGGTGTGCTTTGTAGAAGAGAAAGGGTTGTAGGCTGAAAGAATATAAAAAATATTCACATAGACTTTAGCGATGCCTGGCTATGCCCCTACCATGCTGGAAAGGCGTATGGTCAATGTTTTGGGCTTCCTCCAACTTTATGCTCAGATCAGTTCTCTGCTGGCAGCCTACTGCCAACCCACGTGGTGGCACCGTGCTCCACCATGTGCACTTGTGCCTATGGTCCCAACAGAAAGTATGCTCCGTGCAACAAGTCTGCCCTTAAGGGCAGAACTCTTTGCCACCACACATTCCAAAAGCATCCAATAACACCAAATATAAGAACTGTAGCATGCTTAATCATTAGCAGATGTGCTGAGGCGCTCTTCTTAATTTTCTCCTTCAGGGAGAAAATGGACATTCCATGTAATTTTGCACAGAGCCCTTTCTCTTGGTAATAAGAACACCAGTAATTAGCTTATAAGCAGCATTTTTCATAAGCAGATTTCAAAACCCTTCACAAAAGCAGTCAATACAATTTGGTCTGGTTTTTTGGATAACAAAGCATAGAAAGCTGAAGTTTTTCAGAAGGCTAGTCTTGGAACCTGGAATAGAGTTCAGGTCTCCTGAGTCCCATTCAGTTGGCCAATATACTTAGCCATAGGGCCTAGAGGAATTACATGATTTACTAGATATAACTGCAGCCTCTGAAGAATATGTTAGACCTGCTTGTTAAGAAGTCAGACTAGAAGTCTACTGTGGGAAGTAATTTCAATAGGATATTTGAGTATGATTTTCCTCAAAGGCAACCTGCAACAGAACAGGTATGAAAAGAATTTTGTCTTTAAAACTGTGCATTTTTTATGATTGTTTCACATCAAAAATTCAACTTCTGTTTGCCTTGAAAGCCTCTTTAACATTGTCTGTATTATAGTGGGACAAAACCAGCCCTTGGTAACAGACTGTCATTAATTCATATGAATCATGGAATAGTGCTGTTGTGAAACTTGTTACAGGCTGAACTCCCAAACGTATTTTTATCATCATTTTAATTAAACCTGGTTTCTATGAACAAGGTAGCAAAAAAAGGTCAAGCTAGAAAAGGTGTTGGAACCACTGGGAATTGTCTTCCATAATATTCTTTACCTAGCACAGACCACCTAAAGAGCTAAAAAAGGAAACTTGTGTGATTTTTTCAAGTCCATATTTTATGAAATTTTCACTCTTCCCCCACAATTAATCCACCCATGTAAGATCGACTGTGACTCTGGATATCAAGACAAAGCATATCTCAGTGTAATGACTCATCATTATTGCAAATGAGGTGATCTTCATCAAAGGTTCAAACTCTAGCCCGTCAGCAAAAGCACAACTTTTGAAAATAAATATTCCCTCTGACAAGATCCTTTACAACTTCAATACCTTTATTTTTACAACTTTCCTAAGACATGACACAACAAACTAAGTGTTCAGTTGGCTGGGCTGCATGTGGATGATTTACTGTGAGAGTGAGACCTGGGTAGGGGATCATATCCTACATACCGGTGTATATAACAGAGCTAAAGCCGGCTAAGTCCCTGATCTTTAAACCAACAGTGAACTTAAAGCATGCCACCATGTGTGGCCTCAAGAACCTGGTTCACAAAGGGTCTCAAAAGGCATGATTACAATCTCTTTGATTTCGGTAAACCAGGATAGTTCTCTAATTGCTTGTCATCAGAGTTTTTGTGGGATAGGCCTATATCACACCACCAGCATCAACTGCTTAATAGTTGGGCCAAAATAGTTTGGATTTTTTCCCTACTTTTCAGAAAAAAACAATTGTTTTTATATATTAAAAAAACCAAGCAGATCTCTAGAAAAGTTTCTCATAGATGATAAATATGTAGCATTCACTTGTAAGGAAAATATCTGAAAAAATGATTTATTATTTTAGATTATGTTATCTGTCCTTGACTATTTTCTTGGTAGAAAAGTTTTATCTGGGTAAAGACAATCATCTGTTTTATTTTTTCTTAAGTGTCAGTTTATCTTGGAAGCAATATTTTGTCTGTGTGACCTATATGAAGGGGGAAATTGCTACTGTCACCAGGTTAAAAAAAATATATTGGGAAAAAAATTAAAGGAGAAACAAAAGGTGCAAGCTGAGGCCAAAAGAAGGGCCTTCGAGGTGAGGTGCACTTAAAAATACAGGTGATGGTTTTGCATATAAAACTTAACATCATTGTTTAGGTTACGAGGATGAAATGAGTAGTAATAACAATACCCTCCCTTTCCTTTTAAGTTGAAGTTATTTTTCACTGCCTAGACACCTCATTGCAAAGGAAGTTTGCTGTGATGAAATATGTGTATAAATTATACTGCAGATGCTTTCAGCAGGGCTGATCCTAGCCAATGCAACATATTTTAGCTTCACTCTGCATGCTAACCTGTGTTGCAAAAGCGTGTCCATTATCCTCTGCATAAAGTTGGTCAGGTAAATGGGGCATGGCAAACAGTCATGGGATATAATAAAATATCTTGGGACACTGTGCTCATGCCATCTGGGCTGTATTGTATTACTGCTCCTCAAGACAGTTACTTCAGCCAAGGTTTTAGGACTCCACATAAAGGTAAATCTTTTATTTCCATAGGAATACAGTGATGACTGAACTGAGCAATACCCCAAAGGTAAGCAAAATAGTGAAGAAGTAAGTCTATGCAATAAAAAGTAAATGCATCAGCAATTGCACTGTATTAATATTACAGTAAATTGATTAATTCAGAATCTAATCTGGACACATTTGTGAAATCGTCCATCAATCACTGGCTAAGGCTGAGGATGAATGACAAATTAAACATTTTACTATGCCCTAGGCATACTTTTACTCATTTTACTTTAATACCATTCTTAAGTGAACCATCTGGTTTGCTTTTAATGGCTTACAGTCAGATAAAATCTGTCCAGCCTCTGTCTGTTTTCTGCCCCTACAAATGTCTCGGCTCAAAACATTCAAATACAGCTGCCTGAAAATAGGGAAGGCTTCATGCCTCCAGGAAGAGGTGTTTAAAGTGCATGTAGGACTGCAGCATTAGCAGCCTGTACTTGACATTCTGCTTGTTGTCACATACATAATTACTTTAAAAGGAGAGCTGTTGTCTCTATTTTCAAATTAGCCACAATCTGGAGTAGCCTCCTTCTCTGCAGTGTCTCTGGCAGAGCCCTCCGAAAGCGCCAAGGGCAGCGGCAGTGGGGTGTCTTCAGCACGACGAAAAGGAAAAGGCAAGTGAAAGCTGTGCTCAAAGTATTTGTACCGTGAGCATTTTTTATTTTATTTATTTCTGGAGTGAATATATTTACAGCCTTTGTATTCATCTCCCATAGATAGTATTGCTTCACTTTAAAGCAACACTCCAGGAAAATTTTACCAGGGTTTTAAAAACTGAGTTGGACCCATGCTACACACACAGGATTTACTTCAGCAAAGTGGGTGGGAAGAATTTAAGGGCACCTTTCATGTGCTTTTGCAATACGACTGCAAACTGATGCGGCATGAAACCAGCATATCCAGTTGGCATTAAAAGTCGTACAACTCATGATCTCTGGTATCATAAAATCATGAGCCATGCTCCAAAATGTTGGCAGCACTTCCAAAAGAAGCAGCGTTAGCGTGTTTGAACAGAGGTGAGGGTCGGCGGCTCTCGGGGTGGGTGATGGCAGGGCCTGGTAGCCAGGGCTCGGCCCACCACGCCCGCCAGGGGCAGGGGGGGCGG
>NW_009259188.1:1488170-1505791 GCF_000687185.1 Egretta garzetta
GGCCTGGTAGCCAGGGCTCGTCCCACCACGCCAGCCAGGAGCAGGGTGGCCGGGGGGCACCGGGGCATCGGGCACTTCCCTGGGGATGGGCTGAGACCAGGCCAGGCCCAGGACCCACAGGTGGGCCCAGCTCAGCAGGGCGAGCTGGAGGCCGGCTCTGCTGCAGCATTGCTGGGGCAGGGGCTGATGGCCCTGGGGGGCTGAAATGGGGTCCTGGGCCGTGGGCAGGGTCGGGGGAGCCCCAGGGGTCTGACATGGGGTCCTGGTCCATGGGCAGGCGGGGGCAGCCCTGGGGGCTGCGCAGGGACATTCAGGGCTGTCGGTGCCTCGGGGCCCTTTTAACCATGCTAAATTCACCTTGATATGAAACTGTATGAAACAGCAGTACCAAAACTGTATAATGAAAGTGAGATTCCGTATATTTTAATAGGTTAAGGCTAACCACTAACTTTTTTGTGTGTTTAAATGGAATACATTAGGGAGAAGCGGCTTTCTAGCATGCGTATTTGTAACAAGATTGTACTGAAAATGTACTTTTATAGCTGTGGTAATTAAATTCCAAAAAATTGAAATTGCAGGTCGTGGATATTCTCCAGAATGAAATAACACCCCTCTTCTACCTCACTCTATAACACTGATTTAAATAGCATAGTTAATCTCATTTATGAAGTGGGTTTAGGTTATGTAAGATGGCTGTAAATTGCAGTTTAGCTCCCACTAATGTCATATTTCTGGTTATGATACCTGGCAATTTGGTGAGTAAGATGGTTTTCCATCCATCCTACAGACCAAGTTCTGTTTCCTATTGTGAATATAACACACTACTCACTGAATTTCAGAGCGGTTACTTTACTCTGCAAAGATCAGTCAGTTGACCTTGGGATGTACTCTCTAAACTATCAACCTACAATTACCCAGAAATAAGCTGCCTGTTGTGTCTTATTATTTGTTTGTATTTATAAGAGGAACTTGGTATTCCGGAGTTGCTGTGCTCACATTTTTTTGTCTCCTAACGCAATAGTAAAATGGAGACCAATTATTAAAATAGTAAGTAGGCAGTTGGTAGGTGAGGAATCCTGGGTTTACCCTTGGCAGTATTCATAGCACATGATTTTGCTCCAGATTGAATAGATCCAAACAGCAGAGTTCTGTCTAGTAGCGAACAAATTCAACCACATGTATTGCTTGAGGATACACAGTGCAATGCCACAGCATTCAGAAAAACCAAAGCACTCAAAATGAAAGTGCTAATATTATAATATTGCACATGGTTTCTTTTTCAGAATAATAACAACCTTGCACTCTTCCTAGTCTCTTACGGTGCTCTGTATCCCTACAACATCAACCAACCTCCTCAATTAATATCATAATCGACACCATTAATATCATTAAATAATCATCACCAAAGTTTTTACCCCACTTGGTGACTCTGTGTTAAAAGGAAAAAGGCATATTTTTTGCACATTAGGTAATAAGTTTTTATGTATACTTTGTTGAAGCATAGACTTCTTCCTAATGCACAAAAAATACCCCCAAAACACTGTATGTGTGTTCCATATACCTACAAATACACACACTATATCATGTATCACCAGGGCAAATACCTACACAAACAATTTGTTTCAAGCCATAAAAGATCCTTTCTTCTAAAAAGACATTCCACAAGTTCCAGCATCACCAGAAATGACAGATATCCTATGGATGTCTGTGCCATGTTCTTATGACCTCAGTTATGCTAAGCTCTGGTTCCTTCCATGCTCCACATAACCTCTCTATCTGGCTCACCCCTAAGGTGAAGGATCCTGCCCTCCCTAGTATCACTTAGCCCACTGCATGGCATTTTATTCCCCCCCTCTCTGCCCACGTTCTCAAAACCTCTTGACTGCAAAACACTGCTACTTCTTGTGTTCCCTAAATACTGGCTGGGGAAGAGACAGCACGGGCAGTGGTTGGTGGTGGCTGATGTGTGTATTTATGGAACAGCCAGCAGACCAAACAGTCAAGGCACAATGTAAGTTTATTTGCCTTATGCAGGTACTGTTCTTCCAAACTGTATATGAAATTAATGGTTTTGACACCTTTATTCCTCTATAAAATTTAATTGAAAGAGGTTAATGGACTTAAAAATTATTTAAAGGAGGCCAATGGAGAGAGGTAGAGGCTAGAGCGCTGAAGCTAGTTATCTGCTCAGGTCATATATCTAGAAGTTTATATCAAGACTTAGGTACCTACCCTTAGGGACCCTATTTAAAAAAATGTAGCTTAAATTTCTGTTAAAAATGGGAGGATGTATGTTAAAAAATAATTTGGAAGACAATGGGAGAAAGATGCTACAGTGTTTCCAACTTTTCTTGGTGTTTAGAGAAACCAGATGAGGTGATTCCTTTCCATTCTTACAAAAAGTATTTTGAAGATTATAGGAAGTTTTATACTCTACATCCTCAAAAGAGCTGGAGAGACAGAGTTTGAAGTAAGATTCAACCACTGTTATTTTCAAAGAAAAGAAAACAACAACAAAAATTTTGACAGGATTAAAAAAGAAACGCAAATAGACCCAACCTTACCGGCTGACAGCATCATGATTCCAGATGTACAGGTATCAGAAACAGCACTCGCACACAGGGGCTTTTAGACTGCTACAACACAAGCTTAATTCCCACTTTTTTGTACCATCTCCTCACTAAACCAAGATCTTCTGTCCTAATTAATCAGCAGTCTTCACTGTTCAGCACTTTTGTGACCTTACAGTTGTCATGGTTTGTAGAATACTTAAATGAGTTAATTATAGTAAGTGATTAGTTTACTATAGTAAGTATAGTTACTATACTATAGTTAATACAGTAAGCCTGAATATGGCTCAGTAAGACTGATTCCTGAGAGCTTCAGTTTCTTAACGCAGTTTTAACTTGCTTGCTTCCCACTGTGCCTAGTGAAGAAAAAAGTGCAACAGGTACACAGCTCCTATTTGAAGAAATTGCCCCTCTGGTGATTAGAAAGAATACTGTTTCCCAGATTAGATGTGCTGTTCTTGTTCCAGCATTGTTTTTCTGTTTTAAGAACCTCCTCCCACATACATACATTCTTCCTCATCTAGCTTTATAGATAATAATCCCATATGCTCTCATTATTTTTCTTTACCAGGCTACCAGCCTGTATACAGTCTTCACTTGCAACATAGGCCCTTCTGAGTCCTCAGATGGAATTCCGTTTACAACCCCAGCCTCTTGTTTTCAAGTCAAGTGGATTCCAAAAAGAGCCAGTGAAGAGAAGGCCAAATATGAAGGGCTGATGATCCTAGTCATTTTTCTGTAATTGCTGCATTTCAATTGGCCTTCCTTCTGTATGAATGGACACAGGTCTTTGAACAGTGGTGTTAGTATTTTCCTATTTCTATTACAAATGAGTACAAACATTTGCCATTTTCATTGCCATATCAAACTAGCTTCTTCCTGTCATCCCATGACTGAAACACTCAAGTTTTTCTCCTTCTCTTGCTGTTTCTAATTTATAACCATTCACTGTGTATTTTTTTTAATAACTCCTATTTCGAGAACATTGTAGTTTTATCCTGTTTCTATTCCTTCCATTTTGAAAAGCATACTTTTCTCCCTGTACGATAGTCTGGGCAGCAATAAAAGATAAGATTCAGCACTGAAATCAGGCATGCAAACATTAAATCTGTAGTAAATTAATTGAATAGAGCACTGAAGAATTACTGAGGTTATATGAGATTTCTGCATTTTGGGGTGTTGGTTTCTTTGAGTTACTGGAACATACACTATGTCATATTTGCATTGTATTTACTTTTTTAGGTTTTGTTTATAAGAGCTTGTATAAGAGAACCAGAAATACTTTAAACCCTGGCTCATTCAGCTGTGGAATCCTATTAATATAATAATACATAACAGGCTATGTTTTTATATAAAATTCATATCTGCTACTTTTTTTAAGGGAACCATAGCACCCCTAATTGCATGGAAACAGTTCTATTAGAAGAAAAACTCAGTAAAAAGTTAAAAAAAAAAAGGTAAAGGGTACAGGGATCCATACTTGGACTAATAAAATGCAACTGAAATGATTTATTGAGATAACCACCTCAGAGTATACCAGGGAAAGGGTAAAACAAGAATGCCTTCTAAGGGCCCTCTTTAACCTAAGTACTGGTTCTTAGCTCTAACCCCGAGGTTTTTACCAAATAAATTCTATGATATTCAAAAAAATAAAAAGAATGCTAAAATTGCTCCCACTGCAAGTGGGGGAAAAAGCTAGATGTCAGCTAGAAGTGTTCAGTAACAGGAGTATCATCTGCAAAAAAAAGATTGTCCTGATAACAAGTACTATTGGAGGAATAAAAAACCACCTAGAAAAAAACCCCGCCAGAGTGATGCTATCTTTCTGTTTCTTGAGAGTATCAAAATGTCAGTGATCTTTCTCTTTCACTCTCAAAAGCAGGAGTGCCAATCTATTCCCTGTAAATGAATGTCAGTAAGAGAAGCTAAAAAACAGTTTTGTGCTGCTGAACAACTTCAGGAAATGAATGGACCAAAAGCACTAAGAACATTTCAAGATTCAGAAGCAACCAGGTAATCAAAAGACACACTGAGAATAAAGGATTGTGACATCTGATTTTAAAACATACAAACAAAACATAGAAAAGGCACTATAATAAGAGTATAGGGTGCTGGAATGAAAAAAAAAAAAAAAAAAAAAAGGAGTAAGAGAGAGAATATAAAGGGCACCAGAATAAGAATTTGTCATTAGACCAGGGACAAGAGGCAAAGTGCTCTTGCTTTGAAGCCTCTAGGCAGGCTGGAAGGCTTATTTCATTCTCTTTTTGCGAGGGCTATGTGCAAGGCCACGTGGCCTGAGATAGACAGGGACAACAGCTTGGCTGATGTTGTGATCCTTGGTTTATGGAATAGACTGCCCAAACAGTAGTTGGGAACCTGATTTTCTATTTTAAATGTATGAAGCTAAGAATAAACATCCATACTCCGGTGACTCACACCTTTATTACGCACCCTTCAATATCACAAATGTGTTTTCTAACTTGAAGTGCAAACATGCAGCCACAGCTAATCAGCTTTTGCAAAAAATCAATTGGAAAGTGTCAATCCCTTCAACATCGCCTAGGGCCTATCAACTCTTTTCCCTCCTGGGTTCCCCAACTGCTGCTGCTCTTCACCTTGATTAAACAGGAACAATGGCACAAGAGCTTTTGTCCTGCACTGCAGTACCTCAAACTAGAAAGGTCCCTTATTCTGTTGGACCCTCTCTCAAGGGATGACTCGTTATCAGATCTTAATGAATATTTAGCAAAGCTGCAAGCTAGGTGAAGGTGTCTCCACGCTCTCCTGAGCTGAGTGCTGCTCAGCTCTTCTGTGGTAATGCAGTTTTATTTGTTCCTCTTCCTATTGTCTCTAAGCACAATTATAGCAGGAATTTATGAAGTTTGCCTTTACAAAGACAAACAGGTCTTTTAATGTATAAGGCACAAGAGACTGTGGTGTCAAGTCTGATGTCTATACATATGGGCCCTTGAATTTCATGTTCTTTTATCAAACTTCTTGCTTTTCTTTGAACTACTGTATAACAGTAAGAAAGATAGCCAATCTTCCTTTTAGACTCTAAGGAGCTCAAAACAATTCTGCCTCTGAGTAATAACTGACCTCTCACTTAAAAAAAAGTAAAAATCCTTGGTTGTAAACTGAATTTTCCCAGTTTTACTTACAGCAGTTGTGTTTCATTATGCCTTTGTCTGAAAGATTAAAGAGCCCTCTCCAGCTCAACAGTAGTGATGGTAACAAAAGGGTACAGATTTCTGCAATTACCCCCACAAAAGCCGAGGACCTGGTTGTTCTTAAGAAAGGCCAAGGCTATTTAAAAAAAAAACCTGTTTTATGCTTTTTGGTCCATCTATTTCAGCATCTGGCATTTCTTTGGCATACTGGTGTCATCCCTTTTTGCCAGTGTTTTTAGACTGTGTGGTAGCAACAGTACCTGGTAGACATGAGGAATGGTTTTAGTTGAGGCATCAGCATTCACTGACTAAAAAGCACAAAGGACTTAGCCACCCCCAGACTTGTCATACCCTACCTCATGTACTAAGAAAACTGTCTAACATGAATATCTGAGCAGAAGATTAGGAGAGATTAGAAGTTATTTTCTTACCTAGTGTATACACTTCAGAGATCAGGAATGAAAATTCAAGCCTTTGAATCCTTGAAAGCCATAAAGAGCTGTACAAGTCATTTTGGTTTAAGAGACAGACTTTCTCATCACTGCAAATTTACCACCATAACTGGATTTAAGTGTGAGCCTTAAAGACTAAATCGGAAAACTAGTTTGAGGAATCACTGATGATTTCCTTGGTATAAAAAAAGAAATAGAAACAAGGAGTGAAGCACATTTAAGTGTGTCTCTTTGACAAAACACAAGATATGTAAGGAAAAGATAGGCTTGTAGCTGCAAATACAGGACTGGCAGGTTTTAATATTGTCTGTCAGGATCTTCCTCTCTGGTCCTAGAAAGATCACTTCTTGAAACTTCTACATTCTTCCTGCAGTAAAATCTGGGTTGTTAACAATGTCCGGTTCTGCATGTAATGCTTATAACATGATTTGAGAGCCTTGGGTGTAATTTGTTCTGTGTTAGTTTGCGGAAAGACTGAGGATTGTTTAACTGGAGTGAAGATTAGCAATACTGTAGCTTTGCTACAGCTTGCTGCATCTAGAGAGTGGAGGGATGGCCTATTCCTAATCTAGCTGCAATGCTAGAAAATCTAATTACTCTCAGGTGTTTGTTATTATCCACCAGGTGAAGGTTACTGTCACCACAGGTTAGCTGAGGGATGGGGTAGATGGCAAAGTTTCTGCATTCTGGGGCTGGCTATATTAACTCAAATAACATTTTGAGGTGTCTTAGGACTTTGTGGTAAAGTGAAAAGTAATATATGTGCTTTCATTGCTAACAGGTGAGCTGCGGGGTTAAGGAAAATTAAAGGCTTAACTTGTAATGACTTTCAATGGGAATAAAAGGAGTCCCTAAAGGGATGTGTGCCTCCCTGGGAAATCTCTCCCCTAACCCCCCATTTTTCAATGACATTTGTGCATACAATTCAAGAGCACCAAATTTTTTTACAGCTTTTTTCCAAGTCAAAGCAAAATAGTTCCAGAATTCTGATATCATTATATATCCAAATATGCGCACAGTAAAAGGTACCTGCAGCATAGTTAATGTACCTCCATGGTTTAAGCTCACAAATTAATATATAAACTATGTTCCATTTTCCTTTTTTGCAAGAAAAAATACTCACTGAACCAAAAGGCCTGGATATATATCTCATCTTTTAAAAATTACACAGGAAAAAATAATCATATGAGGTTTTTTGTGTATCCAGTCATTTTATGACAGAACACTTTTATGGATTTTATCTAAATATTTTTCAGTTAATTTGAAGGTCTTCAACTGACTATAGTGGGACTTCTGTCCTGTACTGCATTACTCAAACAAAATGGGAAATCACACAGTAGTAGATGACAGCAGGTATTCTACTGAGATTAGGAGATTTATTTTTTTTTTCAGAAATAGTACATTCAATAAACATGCACTTCTATAATTACTAATTTGTTTTACTATATGTCCCTTAATATCTAAATTATGTGATGTGTATAGTTAGTGAAATCAATCCGTATTATATGCCCAGCTTTGATTGCCTTTGATTTCTCAGGGAATTTACCCAGGGATGGTTGTTTACTCTTTATCAGTGGTCAGAATTATCCATATAATCACTGAAAAGATGTTTTATTTGGACCCATGAACTTTCAAAATTGCCTCAAAATTATATGGTAGGCAAATATAGGACCTTAATTAAGGTATATGAACAAGTACATTTCTAATTCAGTGAAAACCTCTATTCTCCCATGGGGGTAGGGGAGAATATGTCTTAAAGATGAACTAGGAAAAAAAACAAAACAAAACAAAACAAAAAACCCCCTTCGCCTAATATCCAGAAATGTTTTTACTGGGATATAGTTGAATAAAACATCAGGCTGCTTCAGCAAGTAACAGCTTCTGACTACTCCCTGATGGATGTGCTTGAAAGCAAATGCTCATCCTTTGCTTACTGACAAAGGTGACCCTTTGATATTCTGAGCACTTGATGCTGACAATCAAATCCTGAAATATGTGTATGAATTTTATATGCTGCATAAAAGTGTGTGTGGCAGGGAGGAAAGTAGGGGGATGGAGAAGGGAGGATATATGCAAACACTAGAACAAATGAGAACCCACATTCAGCTTTAAAGGAAAACTTAACAAGAAGGAAATTAATTCATATCCACAGGTTTAGTTGAGTCTTTAATCTATTTGCATTCCTGGGTCATCTAGTTCTACAGTTCAGAAGCTGGGGAAAGGAAAAATATCTCCATTCTGTCGTGTTCCCCAACTTTGTTTCTAAACAAAAGTTTGTGTCACGTAAACAGGTAATTAAGGATTTGCATGAGACACAGGTACAATCTAAAAGGCTGCACATTTAAATCTCAACAGGACCTCCTTGAGGAAGACTGCTCAAATAGAAATATGTTTATGGGAAACCTTAGCCAAGGCTGCCACTCACTAGATTCTTCTCTCAAACAACTATTCCTCAAAATGCTTTAGACAGGATGAGAAGGAATAGCTCATGACTTGAATGCTGCAACAGAAGGATGTAGGCTCTTTAGAAAGGCCAGGCCAGGAAGTCAAGGAGGTGGATTAGCAGAAGATCAGCTCAGGTAGATGGAGCTTTGCTTTGGAACAGGTGACAAATCAGTCAAGAGTTTGTGGGTAAGAGGACAGACCAACACAAGACATCACGGTAGGCATCTGCTACAGACTGCCTGCTCAAAGAGATGAAGTAGATGAGGTCTTCTTTAGACAGATGGAGGAAGCCCTGTGATTGCAGACCACAGTACTCACAGGGGACTTCAATCATTCTGATGTTTGCTGGAAGGGCAATATATCTCTGTGCAAGCAAGCCAGGTGTCTGCAGAATGTCATAAGACAATTTCTTGACCCAGATGATTGATGAGTTGACCAGTGGATGCATTGTGTTGGACTCGTTACTCATGAATAAAGAACTGCTCAGGGATGTGAAAGTGCCATTTGCCCATAAACCCCAAAGATCCCTGACCCTACCAGAAAATTCTGGTAAAGTATTATCCACAGCAGACAAAATCCAATACATTAGGAACCTTTTAAGTAAATTGGACAAACTCAGTTCTGTAGGTCAATATTGGATGCATCTAAGGATGGTGATGAAATATTTTCTTTCTATAATGCCTGAAAAGTCATAATGATTGGGGAAGGTTCTTAAATTCTGAAAATACGGAAAGTCACACCCATTTTAAAGATGGGCAAGAAGAAGGATATGGGAACTAAAGACTGGCCAGCTATGCTTCAGTTCCAGGGAAGGTTATAAAGCAAATCCGGTTGGAAGCTAAATCCACATATATGAAGAAAAAGAAGGTGATTTGGAGCAACTAACATGGATTTAGTAGCGAAAAGCCATAGTTAACTAACCTGATTGATTGCTTTCCATGATGGCATGGATGGCACTGTGGACAAGTAGGGAGCAATGGATATTGCACAACTTTCAAAAGACCTTTGTCACAGTCTCCCATAGTATCGTGACAGGCAAATTAGTGAGATATGGACTGGAAAAATGTCCAATAAACTGGGTGGAAAATTGGCTGGATAGCCAAGATCACAGGGTCATGATCCATGGTATGAAGTCTGACTGGTGGCTGATTACTAGTGGTGTTCCTCGGGGGTTGATACTGGGGGTTAATGCTGCTTCATGTCTTTATTAATGACTTAAATGATGGAATGCATCCTCAGCAGTTTTACGAATCATAAAAAAATGGAGGTAGTTGAGTCTCAATATTGAGAAGGTAGAGCTACTATCTGGAGAGACCTCAAAAGCCTGGAGAAACAGACTGATGGAAACCTCATTAAGTTCAGCAAAGGCAAATGCATCTATGCTGGAATAATCCCTTGGGGCAGTACAGGCTGGATAAAAAACTGTTTTTCAGTGAAGTACCTGGACATTCCAGTAGACAAAAAATTGAACATGAATCAGTAGTGTGTCCTTGCTGAGAAGAAAGCCAACTGGTTTGTTTTAGCAAAAGTATAGCCTGTTGATTGAGGGCATTGATCATTCTCCTCCATACAGAGGTTGTGAGAATACAGCTGGAGTACTGCATCTAGTTTTGCCCCTCCTCTGTAGAAGAAAGACATTAACATACTGCAGTAAGTTTACAGAAGGGTCACCAAGAGGGTTAGGGGGGGCTTGAGCATATGCTGAGGAGAGAGAAATGTTTTTATTTACAATTTAGAAGAGAAAGCTTATTGTTGTTTACAGTTACCTAACAGGAGGGTGTAGAGAAGGCATAGCTAGAGAAGGCAGTCATAGGATGAGAGGCAATAGACACAAGTTGCAGTGAGGGAAATCTGATTAGATATTAGGAGGGGAAAAAAGGAAAGGAGAGATGGTTAAACACTGAGAGAAGTGCCCAGATAAGTTGTGGAATCTCCATCCTTGGAAATACACAAAACTTGACCAGATGCTGCCCTGAGCAACCTGCTTTAATTGGACCTGCTTTGAGGAGGGGGTTAGAACAGATAGCCTGTAGGGATTTCTTCCAGCCTTAATTATTCTGTGATTCTACATGGCAGGAGTGATATTCCACCCCAGGCTTCAGGTAATAGTTCAAAACCCAACATTTCCTGTCTAGGAATGTGTGTTCACTTTGACTGGAGAGACTGGAATACTTTTGGTGAGAATACTTGTGTCTATGCTCTCCCAATTATATCATATCTAGTATTCATGAAAGAAAAGAATTCTCTCTGAAGCACATACAATTTCTGTGATCCTATCAGTCTAAATAATCTAAAAGGAATTTTTCATAAAACATTTTCTGTAGGTAAAATAATAGATATTTGCATGAGGTGGGTTTATCAGATCCTGACAGGCTTTGTTACTTGGAATTAGCATGAGGCTCAAGCTCACACCAGTTTACAGTTACCATGAATATACATGGAAGAGTTTTTATCCACAGGGCCTTTACTCTTTGCCCGCAACCCCCTTGGCAGTTGTTATTCCCTATGTGTACAGGACATTTGGTGGGGAATTTTAGCAGTTGTAAGTAGCATTAATTCTGCTTTAAGCAACTGACCTGAAATGTGCAAAAACACAGAAAGAGCACGGAGTGCAAAGAAACTATGAACGCTCCGACACCTCTGTTTGCATGCCCTTTAAATCCTCTCCTGGTGGCCCAATCAGCTTGATTGCAAAGGCTGCTAGGTAGGAGGAAGTATGTCATAGAGCCAAAGGTACAGTTAGACTGTTTGGTTCTCTCTTTTAGAGGGAACTTAACCTTCCATTAATGACAAACACAGGAGTTATACAAATGACTTAACTTGATGTTGCTTTCCAACATGAAGATACAGTATGGGCAAAGCTGACAAACGTGCTAAAGATGACTGAATGATCATTATGTCAGCCTGTGCGGGACAGTAAAGCCTTCTTTGTTCCAATAGACATCTAATAGTGAAATACCACTTGATGTTTCACACAGAGACAAAGTAAGAAATAGCACCAGATAGACAATATTCCTATACAGAGAGGCCATTCCAGCTGAGCGCTTCTGGAGCCCTGCTCTGTACAACACAGCATATGCAAGTTGGGGATAGAAGGACTGCAGTCTTCTTTGGATGATATGACTCCCAAATAAACAACTCTGAAAAGAAAACAGTGGCAATCATAGTTCTAGCATAAACATTTGCTGATCTGTTCTTCCCCTTCTCCTTTAATGTATGTTTTTAACTTTCAGCTCACTTGGTGTTTTATTTCTTTACAACCTTTGTTGTTCTGGGTTTTTTTTTTTTTTGTGAAATTAGACAAGAAGAGAGAAAGGATTGATATTTTTCATTTCTCCTTTCCTTCCAGAGGGTGATTCTTCTCTTTCCTTCATCTGCGACCTCAGACTTTCATGATAACTACAAGCTTCACTGAATACTGAAATACTTGCAAGTGCATGCTGAGGTTTGTTTCACCCCATTAATGGTGAAAGCAAGCCACAGTCTGCATTAGCGCATATGGATCAACAGTAGGTATTCACATCACAACACATTTTCAGTTTGTGTTTTGAAATGTTACACTGACTGGCCACAGCTCTCAATCTGCTGCTGCCCCACTGTGAACCTATGTTCACCAGCGAGGAAAACGGCAGCAAAAGAAAAGGGAGTCACAGACAATATGAGTTTCATTCAATAAAGAGATTTCTCTAAGCTTTATAGTTTAATATTTTTGGTGAGCCAACTGTAAACAACAAATGGTGGAATAACAATGGCTCTTTGTCTCGAGCCCGAAAGAGGAATTTTTTTTAAGCTGTTGCTAGCCTGCAAGTTTTATATTCATGACATTGCAGCTTTATAGTGAGGACTTTGCTGTGCTATACAAACAAATAAGAAAATGGTAATCACAGCTCCAAAGACCAGTGTTCTAAGTAACCCAAAATAAAGCATGAACTTCACCTGCAGCCTGTCCTTGGGGAAGAATATTAATGTGTTCAGCTGTTTTTCTACAGCTAAAAGTCTAGGGACACACAATTCAGGAAGACATGCGGATTGCTGATAAGGGTAGGACAGGATGATCTGTCAAAAGATGTGGCCCAAAATGTAAGCACAGGTATGAACAGGTCATTAGCATATGGAAAACAAAATTGTTTATTTCAGGGCACAAAAAATGAAAAATAAGGATTAACAGGAATATTGGCTTGAGCATCCCAGGATTTGCTTGCTTCTCTAGGTGGAATGGGAAGAAGGAGAGGAGGTTATGTACCATTACATTCTAAGTACCATCATGTGCCATAAGGTAGGAAATGTGGTATGTTTGAAACAGATGGTTGTAAGGCTCTTATATTGTGTAATACATTTGGATACAAGGATGATGCCAAGCAGATTCACAATTATGATGATCATAAACATTAACCATGCTATATTTCCTGCCTTTTCATTTTCTGAATAACATTCTTGCCCATCCCACCCATTTCTCATTATGTCCTTTCTTAGCCCCCATATGCCGGTTTAAAATCTGCAAGCTGTTTCTGGATTGTCATCCTGGGCCCCTAACCTCTCAACTGTCCCTCATTTCAGAGTTATCTCTATTCCACAGAGACCGACAGTACAGAGAACTTCTATCAGCACCAGTAAATCTTTCAAAGAGGAATATAAGACAAGTGTGTGTATGTGTGTGCAATTCAATATAGGAATGAAGGGCAGTTGGGAAAGTCAAGTGGTGGAACATAAAATATGAATGATGGATGAGGAATAAAGGAAGTGCAGATGTGCCACGGCATTTGTTCTACCTTTTAAGAGAATGACAAGTATTCAGCCTATTGAAGCAGGAGGCAGGTGACCTAATCATTTAAACAGGGGGGGGGGGGAAGGGGCTAAGAACTCTGATTTTTATTTTTTTTTAAAATCTCGGGTTAGAAATTTCTGACTTTTAGCTGTGCATAAGGTCATTCAACCTCCCTGTACATCAGTTTCCTCATGTGTAAAAGGCTGGTGGTCTTAATGCTTCTTTCACCACAGAGTTAACATATCCCTGCAATTAACTAACAGTGCTACATGTAAAGGACCCTGTGACTTTCTTGTCAGGAGCGAGGGCAGGAGTGCCGTAAACGGCCCACAAAAACCCTATGCCCTGCTGAGAGAGAAGTTCCTCTGCAGAGAGTGGTGGTTGAGGCAGCCCTTATTGCTCCCACAGCACCCTCACACAGATGGTGTGCTGCAAGGAGCCTAAATCTGGAAAGGTGCAAAACTTTAGTCCTCCTCCTTCTGCATGGTGAAGGGTGTGGAGGTCCTCTGAGAGGCACAGTGTAAGGGCAAATTTCATGCGCACGTTTAGCTGTGAAAGAAGCCCATTGAGGACTTGCCAGGGACAAGGGGGCAGCCCAGAGCCTTTTGTACACTGTGGGCAGTGCTGCAACCCACAGAGCACCTCAGATTGACTGATGCAACCTAGGGATGACTGATAGTTGCCTTCAGTTTTGCTGTGAGCCACTTCAAGCCCAGGAATTGTTCAGGGCTGAGAGGTCAGTCAGAGACTTAAAGCCTGGCTCTTGGGCTGCCAGTTCTCCTGGAAGAGGTGTGCAGAATCTAGACCCAGAGAAAGGATATTCTGAGCATCAAAATAAATTGAAAACTGTTTTGAGCAGACTCCCTGAATAAATAGAAGTCACAAGTGGAACTTTTCATTTTAAGCCTCATAAAGATAACAAACAGTCGCTGTGTTTGGAACCGGAAACTGAAGGCATCAGGTATAGATCGCAGTGAAAGTTACAAGGCAAAGAAAACAAATACAACAAAACAAACTGAGCGTTTGCCAACAGAACTGCATCAAGGATGTTAAAAGTGCAGATGGGAAGACTCATTTTACTCTGACTTTTCACACCTAGCTTTTTTGGGAGAACAAAATTTTTGATGATAAGTACAGAACGCTAGCTTACTAAAGGTCTGAGAGAAAGTGAAGGTTTCTCTTTCTAGTTATCATGTCATCAAATTAAGATATGATACCTTTTAACCACTGGAGTAATGTGACCCATTACTGCCTCAAATGCTGAAAAAACATGGACTGTATTACATGACAATAATTTTTCTTGTTTAAATAGCCCCTTGTGTGTGCTCAGAGCCAGATATTTTTGTCTCAGTATGTGACTTAGTCCCACTACTGGTTTGGAGAGATTCTACCTTTTGTTTGATTTGCTTCTGGTGAAATACACTGTGAGGAATGGTTCTGCTTGCCTTCAGAATAGTTGTAGCCAGAAGTAAAATCAGGGAAAAGAAAGAAAAACAGTACTGAAACTGTATTGCCATACTATTTAGTTCATCCCCTCCTCCTCCAAAGCAGGATCAATGGTACCTTAAACCATCCCTGACAGGGGGGAACTTATCTTTCCCAGTGGTTCTTCCAACACCAAACAAAAGGATTCTGGTTTTGCCTAGAGTAATGCAATATCCTTTCTGCTTTGCCAAGCCCCATAGCAGCAGGACTTTGGCTTTATCTTCCTTGAAAAATGGAGTTGTCAGCAGAGGATGATTGTTTATGATGGGTTGTATAGGTAGTAACACCAGATAGCTTCCAGGCAAGCATACTGCTTGAACTATATGAACATCAATAAGACATAGCAAAAATGAAAAGTATGCCTGGAAGTTTCCTTTTAGTGCCAGAGTGTGACAAAACCTTTCCAAAGTTGTGCCTGTTGTTATTAGGAAACCAAGTTGCTCCTTTCCACTGCAGGCTGCCAGAAGCTGTTCCTGCGTTAATGAGTTCAGATCTTTCTATAGTCCAAAAGAAAGAGGCATCCTATCTGTTTACGTAACAATGATTTGTAGGTTTGTGCTCTAACAAGACCACTCAGTGATGGATGCCAGTACGTCGATCTTATGTAGCCAATGGGACAGCAAAGACATCAAGTGCATACGAATGGTAACTATACCTTTGAGTATAATCTTGGAACAGGGCAGGTTTTTTCACTCTTTTGCCCAGGAATAGCCGAAGACCTCTAGGGAACATAGCATACATTTCTATACACAGCTGTACTACCATTTCATCGTTTACCTGTGATTTAGAGATGCATTCACCCCCAGCCCTTTAAGTAGCCACAGGTACAACTAGATCGCTTTTAAAACCCAACTCAAGTATTGCAGATTTTGACTAGGTAGTAGTGCTGGACACTTCTCTACTTTGATGTTCATGTAATCCTTTTATTTTATTTTGGGATTGAGTCCCTGCCAAGTGCCATAATTTCTGAACCAGAAGAAAAGATATCTTCAGGTTAAAATGTCACTGTGCCCATCAATCACACTTCAGTGAATAGCTGTAGTTCACAAGTTATTCAGCAGTGCAATGAATAATTCCAGTCTAGAACTTTTCTGCAAGTTCCTTACATTAATATGTCTGAGACTAACCAAGACTGGAAGGGTGAATTTCTACTCTCTTTAAAAGGCTTTATTTTCATGAATATACAGGAATTAAGAACAAAAACTGGATAATAAAATGGTGGGTCTGGTGTCAGAGCCACAGCATACAATCAACTTTTATTGGTAACACTGGGAGCTTCCTGTTGGCAGCCGCATATCCTCATCCAGCGTGATACAGCAGCATATTCGGGCTGACAGCAAAGCATGTAGAATACAAAACTGGGGAGCACTTTTTAATAGCTGATGGTACCCAAAGGGCTACTTTGTTTTGTATGTGCTTAGGCAAGTATCTCTTAAAGGACGGAAAGCATTTGGGTTCATTGGATATAGAGTATACAGGGTATGGAGCACAGTAGTGCTCTGGTCCATGACTCAGATGATGCTTCAGCGTTGTGTTCTGTATTGCCTTGAGCTCTATCTTCAGAGAGATTACCTTTCTTTTTTATTATATCAAACCCGAATGCATTCCCCTTCATTTTTCTTCCCCTTCTCTCTAAAACTATTATGATATAAATGTGGATTTTGTAGTATAACCAGTTACAGGATTTTACAACTGTAATTTGGGCAGGTTATAGAAATAATGCTGTTTGAATCTTTCACAACAGACTTCTTATATCTCAAATTTTGATGTAGATGTTTGAATCAAACAGATATTAACAAATGAAAAGACAAAAGTAAAACCAGACTGAGTAAAAGATTTTTTTCCTGTAGCTTATATGGAATAATTTTTTTATAATTATGATGTTAATGCCCACCAGCTTTAACCACTAAACACAAAAAAACCAGAAGATCCAGGTCTGATGGCTTATATAGTAAGACATAAGCACAGTTCTCCTTTACAAATGTATATTGCTATTGGTTTAAAAGATTTTCCCATTCGCATTTCTTTATGATGTAAGAGAATAAAAAGACTATAACCAAATATACTTACCATTTTTGGTTCATATTTAAGGTTAATATTTAGTCCTTGCAGAAAAAAATATGCTTCATAAACGTGTTCATTATCCTCATTTGCCCACACCAATCAAGTTTAATTGCGCAGTTAAATTGCCTGGTTACCTCAATTTGGAGACATTCAGCTGTTCGTATCATTTATCCTCACACCAATATTCAACTTTCTCTAATAATAAATTGCTGTTCTTCCATGCCTCTTGGCTAATTGTTCAATTACAAGGGTGTGAGCAGTTCTGGCATTTGAAAGACGTGTGAAAGGCTACTTGTGAACAGCCCAGGGACACAGAATCAATGACATTTATACATTATGTGTCATTTCTGTGCTTTGTAATAGTAAGTGTATTGAAGTACCAATAGGCAGATAGACGACTTTTAAAAATAACATTCACCTTTTTTTCTCTCTCAGTGACTCTAGTTCAAACTTTCTTGGTTTTCTTGTCCAACTAGACCATTTTTTAACTGTCTCTTAGGAAGCTCATCCTGCAGGAATATTCGCTTCCCTCTGAAGCCAATAGCTTCTACTCTGCAGTGGAGAGAATGGGGGACTTGGGCCTGAGCAGGTTTAATGTCAAAAGTCACAGCGAAAATGACAGGCAGTAGGACTCGTCTCAGCACCACATGCTTTATCTTTGGTGAAAGAA
>NW_009259188.1:1505807-1513875 GCF_000687185.1 Egretta garzetta
GAGTCCCCAACCTGCCGCCCCCCCCCCCCCCCCACCCCGAGCAGACTGTGAAATAGGAGAGTGTGTGGAGGACTTCTGTTTTTTAATTTGTTTTCTTTTTTTTTCCCTTGACTCCGTATTTATTACCTGTTGTGGGTTGATTTTTTTTTTCCTTCATTCTCTCATCTTGTGTTTTAATTTGTGCTCTCTTTAGGTAACATTTTCTCCGAATGGCTATCCTCTACCCCCATTTGATATCCCTTTCCCCTTGTCTATCTTGATTCCGCTTTGTAAAGTTTCTTCTCCTTCCGCCTCTGTCTTTCTAGTTATTTCCTCTACTCTCTTCTGACTTTTTTTCTCACCCTCTTATCTTCCTTCTCTATTTCTCTTCTCCGAGGGCTCTCTGCCTTTGGCTTTTTTTTTCTTATAGATTGGGCTCAATGGTACCTTTCATGAATGCTGATTACCCCGGTCAGAGCTCTGTGAGTATTATACCAGCTGAGTAGCTCTTCATTTGAATCATGCCTTGCAGCCATTTAGGAGGAAAGGAGTGTCACTTCCAACTTTGACTGACAGCTGATGGGCAGGCAAGAAAAGCAGCCACCATCTCTCATGGGAATGCTCAGAACCTTGCAGAGGGAGATAAAATGTCAAACCACTGTGATCTGCAGCCTTTGCTAAGAGGCTTGAGAGATCAAACTAGATCAGACACAATCCCATTTTAGTTTGGAAAAATAAGCTGTATTGTTTCTGCTTTGAATGTCATCATCAATAGCATAATTTCTGCATTCTGTGAGAGAGACTCCTATAGATTATGGCACCTTGGGCAGTGTAGACTCTTTCTAGACTTACCACAGGTGCATTAGCTCTACAATTTACATAAAGGTTGTTTACCTGCATTGGGGTGGGGGTGGTTGCTGCTGCTCAGGGAGGTGGATATTCTCAGAGTTAAGTTGTGATTTTTAAATTATTATTATTTTTTACACACCCTTTTCTAACTGTCAGCATGTTTTGGGCAGCTGCCTGCTGCTGCTTAGTGTATAAGCACAGTGTACTTCAACTCTTTGTAATAACATGGCTTGTGGTATTATGTCCATGTCAGAGAGTCCTCAGTGGCACTGCGAAACCTCATAGCTGCAGCATTGTTGTGTGCTGTGGGGAATAAAAAGGGAAACAGTTGCCTTCTTCTGGGTAGAGAGAATTCTTACCAAAATACAGGTACTGTGAATCCTAAATATCTTGGACAAAAACCTCTTCTGTTTTTTATAGTTTGACTCTGGCAAAATCAATGACCATGAGGGAAAAAATGCATATTACATTTTAAAACTAAAAATCTGGCCTAGACAACCCTATAATTAAGCTGCATTATTTCCAGACAAAAACTAAAAACATAACTGTGCATGATTGGCCATGGGACACACTGGTTAAATGAGGAACTTCCTGTTGTTGATTACAATTTGAAGCTAAAGAATACTAACATTTCCGCTGAATTACTCCTCAGCAGAAGCTGGGCAGACAGAAAGGTGAACTAAAAGTTGTAGCAGGCATTGTTCTTACCTACTTGTTACTGCTGGCTTCCCAGAGCTTCTAAAATCAAAATATAGATGCACATGAAAGAATCTTACCTTGCCAACATATTGGTAGTCAGTTCCTGTGTATTCCTCCAATAAAAAGAACTGATTCCACATCCAGCTCCTTTTGGAACGGTGGAGGTCTCGCCTGCTGTTTCCAGACAATACCAAAACCTTTTCCTTTTCTGGAAAGACACTAGTCCTTTTGGATAATGGAGTTAAGAAACTTTGGTGGGGCTGACCAGCCCAAAACA
The DNA here is from genome assembly GCF_000687185.1 of Egretta garzetta. Classification (NCBI taxonomy): domain Eukaryota; kingdom Metazoa; phylum Chordata; class Aves; order Pelecaniformes; family Ardeidae; genus Egretta; species Egretta garzetta. Next base: position 1,507,612 of record NW_009259188.1, read on the forward strand.
GCAGCCAGAAGCAATGGTAAGTTCTCATCACGGCAACACAAGAAGGTCTAAATAATGACTTTTTTCCTTGTCCTCAAACTAATCTACTTTACTGTACTGAATCCAATCTCATGCCGTCTTCCTTCTTTAAATAGGCATTTCAGTCTCAAAGGATCTCTGAAAAGAAAAATAACAACTTTTTGAGCATTTTCAAAGGTACTTAACATTCATCACTACAGCAACTAAGTCCAAAAAGTAGAAGAGTAATAGTGATTGTGGAAAAGCTGGGCTATTTCTGGTTCAAAACATTGCAAGTGGTCCTTCAAATAATCTGAATCTATATTGAGTAGGAGGACAGAGTCCAGATGTTTGGGGTTGGGGGCACCCTTTAACTCCTTTTACTTCCATTCATCAACTAAGGCAAACCAGGCATTTCTCTTTTTACTGCCTGGACTTTGGGATGTAACTGATTAGTTTCTGGCTGGGGATCTTGATGAGGTTACTTTATTACATTGAAGTAGGCTAGCAAGAGTGCACATTGTGTTCCCAGGTGGCATTCTGTTGCTATGGTTATGGGCTGAAGAGCCTGGACTTAGATAACTCCAGGATTTCCCCCCCACATTTAAGGAGTTTTGCCTTTGACTTCATTTAGGAAGGGTCAGGTAAAAAGGTTAGTGAAATAAGTGTTTGTATTTGTCAATATCTCCCACATACTAGACCTGTTTGATGCTGAGTAGGAACTTAAGTAGACATATTGGTTTTCTCAGTACCCACTGCCAGAGTTTTGTACTGAGTTTTAGATCTTTAAATAACTAGTTATATATGTAAATGCTTTCATTAATAATTTGACTAATTTCATTTGGTTTTACATAGATGCTCTTTGGAAAAGGGTTTCTTTTTCAATATTCTGATCAAAAGCCAATAAATCATTCTGAACCAGCTCAAAATGCAACACAGCAGCTCTCAATATTTGTAATAAAGATTGTGGGATGACAGTCTGACTATACCAAACTGAAACCAGAACATTTCTTTCGGTTGTTTTGTAAGCATTTTGCACAACACAAGTTGGATTGTATTCTATATCAAGGGCCATTTTTTCCCCCATATTATGTGTGGGGTTTTTTTAAAGGTGTAGATCAGGCAGAGTTTAGCCTTTGAGCTACACTGATGGAGTCAAAGCATTTACAATGCCTTGGGTTAGCCACTCTTCTGGTTGTCATTGTTCTTAGTAATAAATTGTATAAAATAACCTCAAGTCCCTTACAGTTCCTCTTAGTAAATCATTTTCTATAAAGAAATACCACTTAGCTTTTAGATGGGTAGTAGGTAATGGAACAGGGCTGTTCAAACAGTATTGTTTTACTGCTTCACAAGGTAAAATACTGTAAAAAGGTAACTTCTGGGTGAGGAGGAGTCAGGGTTTTAACATCAAGAGGAAAAATGGAAAAGGTACAATTAATTCTGAAGCAGTGTAGTTTCCTGTGGAGAAGAGGGAAGGCTTCTAGTTAGCTCTTGTTAATGCCAGTGAACTTTCTGTAGGTAAACACAATTCTGTCCTGCAGGCCATGGGAGCTGTGTCCACGTAAGGCTTGGAGTGTTGTGAGGCAGACACAGACACGTAGGCATAAACACACATGCAAGTAAACATGTACACACACAGAGATATAACAACAAGAACACTACCCGAGCCCACCACAAGAAGACCTTCACAGAGGAGGAATGGGAAAAGCCAGTGTGACTATGCTTCCCAAGGCATTCAACAGTCACCTTCAGTGTGACTCATGCAGCACCGGCAAATAAATGTGCAGGTCACTAGAGGGGGACGTGGGCACCGGGCTTGGGAGAGCTGAGGTGGCTTTAAGTCTCTCCCAGTTTTTACATTCTCTCTTATCTTCCTCCTGTACCCTTCCACCTGCACAGGGTCTTGTCCTTTATGGCCCTGCCAACATCCACTCCTCTAACCCCCAGCTCTCAGTGGTGCCTGTTCTGGCAGGCATCTTCCCTGACGTGATATGAAATAGGAGATTATGTCTCACACAATATTTTTAACTTCCATTTTCTTGCCAGGCTGCTTTGCAGGGATGCTGGGGCCTGCCCAGGTGAGTTAATTTGCACCCTGGGCAGCGCCAGCCCTGGCGAGCTGCCATGTAACAGTGTGCTGGTCATCATCTGTCCTCGGAGCACAGATGTGAAAAGACGGATGAGACGGTAGCCCTGGCTGTGCTCACATGCCCTGCCTTATCGGGGAAGCAGGCTCTGAGGTAAGGAGCACAGCACATGAGCAAACCTATTATTTGCTATTAGTGAAGTCTGCATGGATTGCTGAGGTGTGAGGGAGTGAAAATCACCGCTTGACAGGCTCCCCCAGTGCTCGTCTCATTACCCCTACGGCCAAATCCCACAGTGGGGCTCCATACCTCTGCTCCTGCACATAACATCTCCTGAGCAGTGCTGCTGGGAACAGAATTACCTGGACAGGATTTGTGCCAGACTTTTAAAGAATCAGTCCTTCAAATGCCAATTGCCAGGAAACAATTATTCCTGCAGGGGAATTTTCTGCACTTGAAGTCAGCTATATTTCACAGGTCTGATGTCATGGGAGAGGTTTTATAGTGGCTCATGCTGAAATATAGCTCACAAGAATGATATCATAGCTGTGAAATACAGCCTTTTACTCTTTGCAGAGATGTGTCCAAAATGCTCAAATAAGGGCATGATCCCGTAATGTCCCCTTGACTGGGTAGTCTTCACGAAGCGGCAGAGCAGCTAAGCCCCAGCAACTTCACTGTGAGTGGGAAGAGAGGAGACATCCCTTTACACACCTCAGCTTAAGCGTGCAACTGGGGTAAGTACCAGCTGAAGTCCAGGGTGTCTTTGCCCTATAGGTGCTGATAACTGTTTTATGGGTCATAGCGTTAAATTCAGTTGAGTGAATAAAAAGGACAGGAGCACTTTAGTAAAGAGTGAGCTCCTGGGGCTCTTAAATGCCATTTTGTGCTCCAGTCCCAGTGTCTCATGCTCCAGAGAGATCTCTGCAATGTAATAGTTTTTCTCGTGCAATCTCCTATCTTCATTTTGAAACCAAGTCATTCACCAGGCATATTTTATTTTCTTTCAATGGCAATGTGCAAATATAATTGATGGGACCTTGGGATGGAGGCTAAAATTTCTTTTTTTTTTTCTTCACATCATATAAAGACAGTCAATAAGACAAAAGGGGTGCTTTAAACATGCCATTTCTCTCAACCATCAGCTGGTCAGCTGGTTGGGGAACTTGCTGTGTTAATCAGCTGTCAAGAGTGAAAAATGATTTTACTGTACAACAGCCTCAGACAACTGGCTTAGCTCTGTCAGCTCAAATATATAGCAAATCTGGGCTTTTTATGGGAGAATAAGGAATCTGCATATCCAAGCTTAAAAAAAAATCCCGGTCTAACTTTAGGTGTGATGATTGTTAACATAAAAGCAATGTCACTTGCAGTCACAGAACTGTCTCCGGTGTGACAAGTTGCAGATTTAAAGTTTATGTTCATGCCTCTTTGAAGGATCAAAACCTCAGACAATTGCTTAATCACTATAAATATCAACTTACTTCAAAATTATTTCCCCTAGGTGATGATATTCATAGTCAACCTTTCTGTTCACCCTCTCCCCTAGCATCTTATTAACATAGGTAATGTCTTAATGCCACCAATGTGAGCATTCAGTGCAAATTTACACCCTTCCAGAGAAATACTTAATTATTTCAACTATAAATCAAAGACGAAACATGCCCACTAGAGTCACTCCTATGAATCAGGGGCCTCTGCCCTGGAGATGCCTTTCTGGCACAGTGACAGGTATCAAGTGCAGTTTCTTGACATGAGGAACCCAAAAGAGGTTCCACCTCCGCTCCCACTCAGCGCTGTGGGTTGTGCTGCTCTTCCCAGTTGGTGCTTAAATAAACCAGACCAGCAGAGAGCCTTCCCGTGAGAGGCATCAGCAAGGAGAGGTAAAACATTTTTTTCTTCCTTCCTTTCTGTTCAGGCCCATAGTACTCCCCCCTCAATAGACTCTCAAAGGAATATGCTTTATAAAGTGTCATTGACTCTGGACTTGAGCATAATTTCTTTTCAGATCCCATGCATTCAATTACATTTCTGTATGTATTTATACATCTCAGACATTATGGGCTGCTGATTATTAGATTTTAAATAGCTTCTAAATATGCCAACAACCATCAGTGTCTCTAAAGTTTCTGACATAACCTTTATTCAAACAGTAGTGCCAGTATAATAGATCTTTTATTCCCTAGTCATCTAGGTACAGTTTCATTGTTTGAGGGTTGGGTACCAAGCTTCACACATTAGGATTAAGGTCCATTAGTACACTCCAATGAATATCAATTGTATTTTCAAGAATTGATAATGTACTGTTATTCTCACATTGAGGCTGAATGAGGAGGTGAAAGTTAATAGATGATGTGGCATAGTCATTTAGGAAACTGAGCATGGGAAATGATACTGCTATACCCTGGGTGACTGTAATATGGATCTGAAAATTCAGCTAACAGGAATACTTAGTTTTATGTTTTGTTTGTTGGTTTGGTTTTTTTTTTTCATTTATGTGACACAATAAACTGTGTCCATCCTCATGGAGGTTGCTAAGGTTCTTGGGGAAAAATTACAAAGGCAGAGAATAGACCCTGCTCTTTCATTCTAGCAGATTACACTATGAAGACACCAGAGTATGTGCCTTTACTACCCGAAAATCAGGCCTGATTTATGGTTGTTGGTGGAAAGATGCAGACTAGTCCCTGGCTTCATCAACAGCCATATTATATGAAGTGTCTACCACCGCCTTTGGAAGGAAGGGAGGGTTCTGCCCTGGAAGCTTTAATTTATATTTATTATTGTACAAGATGTGGGGATACACTCAAAATATTCTAGTGTCATATCTTCTAGACACTTATCCAGCCAGCACCAATTGAGTTTGCCAGGCAAACTGACCCTGCTTACCTCCCAAACAATTCTACGGAGCAAACTGCTAGCTACAGTGACTGGACTGCAGGCTTCAGCTTCACAGTTTCCCTGTGCAGGAGAGTCAGTTGCTAGTCCCCAGGTAAGACCATGCAGTGGGAGATACTCTCCATACTTGCATGGTCCTGCTGGAAGGACCTTCCCCTGGCTCAAACATCAGGTGCAAGTGTTTAACCCATCAAGCCTGAGAGACAAGAAGACGTCAATGCTTCATTGTCAAAGCCTGAGGAACGAAAGGTGGGGAAAGCATTAATGGGGGAGGAGGATAACAGCCAAATAGTGAGTCCTGTGTTTGCTGTGTAAGATGTGACAGTCTGTGGTATGGAATAAGGCATGCTAGGTGAGGATCTGGTGATGACGTGCTTGGGTTTTACTTTGTTGCAAAGCCACTCCAAAGAAGCAATGTCCCTAAGAGAAGGTGAATGACCCAGAGAAGCCAGGCTGTCCTTGGGGCTGTCCTCGCAAATGTGAAGTATGTGGTTCTGATACCCTACAGGCAAGACTGCAAAGAAAGGATTAAGGCTGTAAGGAAAATCTGCAAAAAAATTACTTTCTCATCATGGGGTGGGGGGAAAGGTTAAATTAGCAATAACTGCACAAAGAAAAGAAAGTATTCTAGCTAACTTCAAAAAAATAGAGGCTTCCAAATGTATCGTATTAACTTCTTTTTAGTGTCATATTCATATATTTTAATATATCATATTGATACATTTTCATATATAGCAAAGAATTCCTTGCTAGATATTTTCAGTAATAGCTAAGTTTCATGTGCTCAGAAGCTGTAAGACTGCAGACTTGTCCATAATTGACTTGGACTTAAAAAGCAGTTGTTGAGTTTGAGCTTACTTTACAATTATGTCTCTCTTATGACCAGTCAGATCTGAAAGTCTCCATCTAATAATTTTCTCAAGTGTGAATTAGGTTTTCCAGCTCTGAAATACAAATGCCCCTTTTCCCTCATTGTCCGTGAGGCATTCCTTTGTAAATACCAGTCATAAACAGAAAAAAAAAAGAAGTCAATTTTTCAGTGTAAAGATAGCTGATGAAATGTTAATCTCCTGATGCTCACTTATTCTGATGTCTTTGTTATATAAACCCATACACTCTAGCGATCATTCCTGTAAATACACCTCTGAAATAACAAAACAGAACAGAGCTAAGAGAGAATTCAAACTGAAAGATTTGTGGGTTTAAACTAGAGGTACTTTCTGAAGACATCAAGTACACAATGTAATTGCAGCCAGCAGTGGTTGATTATAGTGTCTTT
>NW_009259188.1:1513906-1522749 GCF_000687185.1 Egretta garzetta
ATGTTAAGATAACTACTACCTCCATCCTGCATTGGGATCTATTAACACGGCCCTTTTGAACAATGCAACTGCTTTAACCCTAGTGGACCTGAATGCACATGAACACCAGCCTTGACAAAAGCACGCACTGACAAAAGAGGGAAAGTGAGAAGTATATCTCCTTCTTTTATTCCTGAACAGCAGTTGCAAAAGATGACTGTATGACTTCGTTCAGTAGCTGGTGAGTGAATTGATGATATTGTTTGTCTGCTCTCAGATATTTTGATTTTTTTTTTCCACCTGGCATTTGAAAAGAGCCTTAGTGTCACCTTGTTTCAGAGATGCCCACTCTAAGTCTCTGTATTTAGCCACACTGGGAGCATAACTTCTATCCACTGTGCATAAACAGTCTCAACACACAAGATAGAGGAATGGCACAGAAAGGGAAATCTTGTTTCCACTGTATGGTTGCATTAAGTGACTTCTCTGTAGTTGTTCAAGAATATCTGTGGTGAGGCTGGAACCTGGACTTAGACTTCCCAAGTCACACAGCAGCATTTTAATCACAAGGTTGTTATTCTTCCTTTCTGATAGTGCGCCAGTCCAAGACATAATATCTGTGCTTTAACCAGACGCTGGTCGTATGCTGGAGGGCGTGTGGGCACTGTAGCAGGGGCACCTGGAAAAGGATCTGACGTTCCCTGGGGGTGCAGGCAAGTGTCTTGGGCTAGTCGCCTCTGCAAGCAGCTATATGGAGGAGGAAGGACGGGACCCAGCTATAGCTGGCTCTGTCCTCTTTGTGAGCTACCTCTGTGTGGCATTAAGAGGAAGCACGAGCTAGTCTTGCGAAAGGCTTCTAGCTGCTTCTGCCTCTTGTAGGTGACGTGGGGACAGGCTTCCATGGGTATTTCATTGTCCCCCTGCAGAGGGAAGCTTTCTGCTAATGCTGCATTATAATCGAAAACAAGGGACAGGTATGTGACCAGCAGGTAATACAGAATAATGCTCTAAATTATATTAAGTTGTTCCTTGATGGAGACAAGACTAAAACAGCTATGCAATTAACGACATTTAGTAGGAGAACAAATCGGTAGCACTCCTACTGCTGTGTGTATCCGGTACATGGATCTTTTCTGATCAATACCTTTATGGCAGAGAGTAGCAGATGTGCATGGAATCATAGCCAAAGGGTTTTCAGCTGTACCAAAAATATTCTTGAAGCCATGAAAATGCTGTAGGAAAACCTTATTCCTTGTTGCAGTACTGGATGGAAGTCTGCAGTGTTGTCATCCTGTTGTGAAAGTTACTGTTGTTTTCAGACATGCAATAAGCTACTATCAAAACTGCAGCTCCTTTTATAAAGCTGGGGTTTTCCCTAACCCTTTTTATTTATTTATTTATTTTAGGATAGGGAACTAGTAGGTTCTTCAAAGCAGGAGTGTTATCAAAAAGAAATTCAGTCTACCTTATGCATTGAAATTTGATGTCTGAAAAGGATCCTAACCTCCCTACCCAGTTAATAGAAAGTGAAAGGCTCTTGGGTGGCTTGAAGTGCCTAAGTTAAAGAATTTTGTCTCTCCACTGAAAAGCTACATGGTTTGAATACCTCTTATTCTGCTTCTTTTTAGACTCTGGTACTTGAAAGTCTCCTAGACAGGCTCTTAGAAGCGATCAGTGACATTTTAGGTTTTCATTGTAAAGCAAAAATAGGACTATTTTAAATGAGACTCCATTCTGAGAAAGGTATGAGATGCCACCACCCAAAACTCGCTAGTAAGGGAACTATTCCAAATCTTTAGACACATTAAGAAAAAATCTGGTAAGCTTCGCCCTGAAAATTGTTGTTCTTAATGTAGGTGAGATATCCTGTTTTGCTTTTTCCATGCACACTCAACCTATGGTTTATTAGGCCATGCCATCAGAGGAAAATGATCCACAAGCTTCCATAAATGAGACAGAACCACAGACAACAGATCCTTTCTGTGCTGATCAGCAATTACTCACAGCCAAGGTGTTAGTGATACTCTCCAAACACAAGAGAAAAATCTGGGCTTGCAGCTGTTTTAGTGCTATTGCAGTTCTCCCTCAAGTATTGCAGTGTGATAATGAAGGCAGAGGCTACACTGCCACATGCATAGCCAGGAATAAAAGAAAGGGGGAGGTAAGGTTTCTTTTTCAACAGGCACCAGTATATCTTCCTATCAAAGACTGACTATTTTTGACAGTAGTAATTAGGCAGTTCAATAACAGACAGAAGCAGAAGAAAATTCTTTGACAAGAATGTTTTGGTTGTGCTTTGGGCAGTATATGTTGTTGTCAAACATGATATTAATTGCTAATATCCTGATTTATTTCCTACAGAAGAAACACACAGACTGAGATAACAGAATCATTATACAAGTGGTGCAACTGGGGGCAAACATGTAAGCAGAGTTCACCAGATTCTAATTTAGGCATATTAGCGCTTATGCACTTTTCATATGCACAAAAACGTTGTTCTTTTTTTGTTCTATTTTTTATTTACAACTGTCTGTAACTTCACATTTCTCAGATAGCCACAATCCTACATGTGATTGCTACTGTCTCTCTTTTTTCAGTTGTTTTTTTTTTTTAGTGACCCTAATCTCTCCTGCATGCCTCTTGCAGGGACTTTCCTCACTACCCGCATTCCCAATGTGCCCCATTTCATCTGTGGCGGAGCAAAGCAGTTGTCTTAAGCAGTTTTCCATTCACCAGTTGCTGTTTGCTTCTTTCTCTCTGCTAGAGGTTCAGTGCTCACTATATTTTCCTTTACTTCTTGACAGAAACTTATGCTGATCTCCCACTCTGAAGTTAGAAGAAAAAAAAATGCTAAGTGGGACATAAGGTACTGGACCTGGGGAGGATAGAAACAGCTAAACTTTGGCTTTGTATTTGATTGTCAAGGGCTTTCTTATTTCTCATAGATTTTCATGGTCATTTACCACTATGAAATGGATGCAGAGTGCTACCAAATCAGAAATGCCTGCAATACTTAGCTTATTGTGGGCAAGTGAACTCCATTTGTGCAAATATGCTCCAACAGGAGCAATCAACTGGAAAATAGAGGGATGCCCATTAAGACTCATTTCATTACGAATGTGCTATTAAAAGAACTGTAGATTAGTAGGTCATGTCTCTTTTTTGATGAAAGAGCCTATTATTTCTTTGATCGTGGTAGTAACTGGCTATACTAAAATGCTATAGCTTCTTTAAAAGCCTCTTAATGTTACCCCTATTAACTGCTCAGCGTAAGAAGCTGTAGCAAAAGACAGGAGAGCTAATGCAGATCTGCTGGCCTCCCTTCTCAGATCTCTTGATCCCACTTAGGATCCTATTAAGGATCTAGTAGATCTTCTCAAGCAGGGCTAGATGGGATGGCAGAGGGTGGAAATACCTGCGGTAAGTCCTCCTGGGCTATCCTCATGGCTAGCATTAAAAAAAGCTGCAGCAGGGAAAGGGATGGACCATTTCTGAGTGACTCCAGAGTTCCTAGGGCTGGATAATGACTGTTAAGGTGGGAATAAGGCACACTTGCAGTTCATCCAGGGTGAATAAATACCACTCCATGATGGCAGGCATGTTCTAGCAGCCTGACTAGTAGGACATGCCTGTCCAGGCAGGATGATATTTATTCATTGTACAACTGCACACCAGAAGCATCTACGCTCTGCCTGTGACTTCAGGTGAGGCAGTAAACTTTACCACTTTGGTGTGTATTTCAGCCACAATGACTCATTACTTAACTGAGGTTTTGTGAACAGTGAGTGATGTTTCTGAAACTCTTGAAGTTTCTTGAATAGGAAACATGCATACTTGCTTTTCAAATCACTAATCTGAGAGGTGGCTTTCTTCTTTGAAAAGGGCCTTTTAATATGTTTTTGCTAGTAATTTTACGTTTCTCAGAATATGAAAATGTATAAAAGAATGTTACTTGTGACTGAATAGCTTCTGAAGTATTTAATAATGCCACTTATGTCACTAGTTCTTTGAAAAACCTTAATGAGTTGTTTAATTAGGAATATTGAGGAAATTTGAATCACACGATTTTTTTTTTTTTTCTCTCTCAGTTCACACAGCTCTGCATACATACGCTGTGAACATCAAATACTATATAGGTGACTAACACCTTTGCATGTGTTATTAAAAGCATACTCCTCTGGGCATTGAAACCAGTAAGAAAGTTCCTTTCAGTGGTAGGAGATCAGATGCCTGCAAACACATCTCTTCTTAGGAGTAACAAACCCAGGAAATGTTCTGATCTGACTTAAAACAATTGGTGTTCATAGTATTGTTAAATTCTTTGCAATGATATGTGGAATCTCTTTGGGATATAACCAGAGTTTATATTTTTTGGAAGTGAGGTCTCTAATGGAATTACTGAAATCTTCCTCTTGTGTAATGGAGACTTTAATATGGTGCTTTATTTTTAAAAGCTGTTCCAGGCAGACTCTTTGCTATTGTTTTCCATGGAAGGGAGCAGGAGTACTGCTGCAACTCTTAACTATATTGTTAAAGCTAAATAACTACACAATCATCATATGCAGCAAATTGGGGATTAGAAGCTTCTAGGATGGCTCTGCTATTATGTTTTAGATAACTGAGAGAGCTAATCCTAAAAATACAAAATGTGTGATGCAAGTGGTTGTTCTCAGTCCAGGATTCAGCAGAACATTGTTCTGTGCAAGCCACTGAAGATGGCAAAATTGGCTGCCTTTGCTCAGTGGAGTTTTGGTTTTGATTCTGAATTAATTCCATGGAGTTGCCAGGATTGATAGCCAAGATCAAAAACACTGGGTAAGTGGTTTGGGAGGAGCAGAACTAAAAGAAACTATTTCTGCATAATTTGTGCTTTCATGCCTGTAAACAGATGTCTCTCTTCAAAAAACCAAGGAGGTACTAATCTGGACAAGAGAGACTTCCTTCTTATTTCAGAAAATCCTTTTCATCTAAAAGGTATTCCCCTGAGCAGTTAATGCTCAAGAAAAGTATTTCCAGTAAGAAAAGAAACTTGACCAAGTGAGGTGTCGGTACAATCTCTCACGCTGCTCTTCACATCAGAGAGGGGTAAATCTGCTATTATTCCATTAGTGCAAAGACTAGTCCATGTGTCTTAAATATTTTTCTTGAGCCAAACCTGAACTTCTCTGATTGATAGTTTTACAGAAAGCGGTAAACAGAAACAACCAGCCACAGTCTTGTTGAAACTGATGAAAATTTTGTGTCATTAGAGCCAGTAGGTCACTCCAGTTTGGTGGTTTTTTTTTTTTTTATGTTTCTTAGTTCTACTATTGTTTCTTTCAAGGGTTGGTCTTCTTTTTATTGGCAAAATTTCTGTCAGCCTGATTTTAATGACTACAGCTGAAGACACTGGAGCTTGAATACCACATGAAGTGACCAAATGTTTACTGACTGTATCTAAAGAAATCCATGCTTTTGCATGAGTTAAATCTCAAACATTCCTTAAAAACACACTTATTTGCACTCATAATATGTTCCCCCCCAGTATCTTAAATATTACATGCACTTCTAGTGCGTTGTGACTGTCATCAGCTTAGGCTGCTTCCTTCTGGAGAGATAAAAGCCTCCTTCCTGTCAAGGTCACTCAGCTTTGATCCTAAAGTCCTCCACTTTCTGCTTCCCTCTTTCCTTCTCGCCTCTAATTATGGGCAAACTGATGTAAGCTGCAAATTGTCAAACTGCCCTAAAGGCAAACATGAGTGTTTATCTACCTGTCTAAGGTACCCCTGTAGTCTCAATTACCAAGGAGTTCGATCACTTAATAATCTTTATTGTATTTAACCTCAGAGTAATTTTGTGAGAATTGCAAAGCTACTGTTCCTGAAAATGGAAACAGAATGAATGTAGACCAGACCTTCAAAGGCATTTAGACACCTAACTCTTACTGCAGTCAGGTCAATGGCATTTAAGCCTCTTATCCCATGACATTTTAGCACTAATGCAAAACCAGAAGACAGTATGGATGCTGAAAAATCTGAGGAATCATTATAAAGTGAATGTGGATAAACTCATAAATACATACAGGTGTGTCCTTCTCATTACTCTGTAAGATTTCACGTATTTCTACTCCAGTCTTGACAGCTTTGCTTTTAATGATCTTTTCTTAAATAAGCTATAAGACATTTACAGTTTCGTGATATTTCTCACCTGCTGGATGAAGACAAGTTTCAAAACAATATCAAAATTATGCCAGCAGTTTATTAGCTCTATCTACACATAATCTGTTGAATTGTCTCGTAATGAAATGTTGTTTCTTCAGTTACATAACCAGTCCACACTTTATCTGTTTTAAACCAGAAATTAGATTCTTTCTCGTATGTAAAAGCTCTTGCAATTTAGCAACAATGCAGGTGTCAGCCACATGCAGGTTATATGAGGGGAACTCTGTCCTGGAGTTACCTGCCTCTGCTCCCTCCCCATAACTGATACCTCTTTCTTCTGATTGACTGCAGGTTATTTTACACTGTAGGTTGTAAGAGGACTTATTTTCAAGTGTGGGCACTTATAAAGCAGTAGGGATTATCCAAGATTCAGGCTGTCTGTGAAAAAATATGGTGTTTCATTAAATGGGCAGTCTAAGATTTATGGGTTTATGTTTTCATTCCTTTCTGTTTGTAAATGCCTGAAGTTTGTTGGAAGTGTGATATATCGCCACTTAGTACCATATTGCAAATGTTGATCTTACATGAGTATATATAAATCTATATATTAAAAAAATAAACTTATGCCTGCATCTGTGTTCTGTACACTGCCACCTATACCAGTAATTGCTACAGTAATGCTACTATTGCTGGTGGGAACTGAACTTTGATTTCAGTGCTGAACGGCTAAAGCATTTCCTTGACGTTAGTATCCAGAATAAGATGGAGGCTTAAAACCACAAGCCTCTGTCCCTTGAAATGAAAGTGTGACTCTATCAGACGTGAATAGAGCTCAGCGACTTCAGCTTGAAAGCAAACCTCAGGTGTTTGGGGGGAATAACATCTAACACTTCGACTGCAGTTCATTTGACTGTAACAGGAAAAAGATCAGGTAAGCAAGAGTTTTACTGACAAAAGCATTGAGGTAATTGGTATGTACGAGAGAGCATATGCGTCAGCAGTACCAGTGTGAACACAGCTTTCGTAGCCCTGCACCTTAGGAAATAAGATGTTGCCATTGCTACTGAAAAATTGCAGATTTTGTTTTACCTTAACACAGGCCACTTCAGGTCTTGTCTGGTCCCAAGCTTATGTTAGCTTGCTTTAGCTGAACCAGCAATTGCCCAACAGGTGACTAATGTCCAACTTAGTTTTTCTGTCAGCTGAACTCAGTGAAATTGCATGGGTTTACCCTAAAGAAATTACACAGTGTATGTTGTTCCCACAACTCCTAAGGGAATATTCTGTAACTAAAGTTGGGGACCAATTAAAAAAACAATAGCAACAGACTGTGTGAAAACCCCAAGCAGACCCAGGACGAAAGAGGAAGAAACTCTGACCATCAACACCATACTTCTCCCAGTGAGGAACTTGGGATGCTAATTATTTGTTGTTGCTACTTATAAGAAAGGTGAGCGTGACATGACAAAAAGAGGTAGATACCAGGAAGTTGGTGACTAACAAATTGGATTGTGAATTAGCAATAATTAGATAATATGGACTATAAATGTTAACATCATCATAACTGGACTTAGAATAACTGTTTGATTAATTTTTATTTTAATGTTGAAGCATTAATTAGACTAACAATAAACTCTAATTGTTGGCTCTGCATTAAGGTGTGTTCCCCTGTGTCCGTAATGAGATTTTGATGGTAACACTCTTTGTCAGATGGGCAATTTTTATGCAGCAGAAGTGTGGAAAAAGGGAAAATAATGAGAAGTAGCAGCAAGGAGAAAGAAAAGGAGTGGCAGCAGAGAGGCTCCTAGCTTGGCAGCACTTCAGAGCTGAGACACAGCTGGTTATCCAGCTGTGAGCCTGGTTTGCAGCCAGACGAGGAGGACTCAGGGCACACCCCCCAGGTGCACCTTTTCACTGCATTTATATTAAGCTCATGCTGGTGGCACTCTGACATATCAACTGGTATTGCAGGGGTCAGGTATTTTCTTGGGCTCCGGCCCAGCAAGGAATTGAGTGAGTGCCTCTTCCCTGTGCTGTCCTCTTGGAGCAGCGTCAAAGGCAGGGGATTGTGTGCAGTCATCAGAGCTGTGATCGCCCTCTTGGTCACAACATCAGTTTTGCTCTTGAAGCAGCCCCCTATTCTCAGCAGTTTTGCACCACGGGGACCAGCCCCATGCCAAAACAGAGCACTGATTCATTAGTCAAGCCTGACTGAAGTTTGGAGCCTCATCTCAGAGGTGCAGCCTGTAATTTGGAGGCTTGAGGGAAACGTGGATGAGGGTGACTTTAAAGCAGCGCTGCTTTCTGGCATGCACTGGGGCCTGAAGTCGCCCCTGGCAAAGCCTAGGCAGTCCTGGGGAGCTCTGTAGTCGCTACAGCAGCCTGTGCTTTGCTGCTTAGTCTCTACCTGCCCAAATCTCTGTATCTAGAAGCTACAGTCCAAGACCATCCTGGACGTGTTCCCTGTGCTGATAGTATACATGAGCAGAGCTGCAGGAGTTCAGCTCCCATGCAAATGATGAAGTCTGGGGGAATGTGTCCTTCCTGGTGGTGTCTGGTGCTTTTAAAGCTCCTTTAACAGCTCCTTAAACAGACCCTTTAGTAAACACAGGCAATCTGGGAGAGTGATGGATGGCTCCCTATTCATATCCAATTGCAATGTACAGTGTGACACACGCGTTGTTTTTTTGTCAATCATAAAGAAAGAAAAAAACCAACATGCTT
>NW_009259188.1:1522783-1555003 GCF_000687185.1 Egretta garzetta
ATTTCACTTTGGTGGAGTTGCACACCCATTGAACTGGCACGGTGGTGAAAGTGTCGGGACACAGTTCCAGTGGGGGCTCCCAGTTAAAAGGCACCTGAGCCATGCATCCTGAATAAGCATATGAGGGGAAGTGAGTTGTCCTCAAGGAAAAATGGCAATGTCTGGCCTGCCTTGCCGTTCCTTCTCAAATGGGGGAGTAAAATATATCATCCCTGCCTAAACTCTGCATATTGAGTTAAGCCTAACATTTGGTTTTATTAATAGTACAACTTCCCTCCTCCGTTCCCCCAGGATAAGAATTCAATCTTTTTTCCCAGGAGCTGCACTTTTATGCATACTTATGGGCAGGCAAGGTTTGCAGAAGGTGACTCCCTATAGAAAATAGGCTTCTTAATGTCAATTTGTTTCTGCATTTGCTGGAGGACCCTGTAGTAATCTGGATGAGTACTTGCTGTGAATGGATAACAAAATATGATGTCCTAGAAAGTATACACTAGCATGAAACATGAGGGAAAAAGAATCCCCATTCCATTTAAAATTAACAAAGTTGTTACAAAATGGAGAGATTGCCCCTAGTGTTCCTAAGTAATTTATAAGTTGGGTTTGGTTTTTTTTTTTTTTTATTACAGCTGTTTGGTGAGTGGGATGGGAAAGAGACAGATATTGATGAATGTGCTTTTTCTGACATGGGGGGATGTAAGCACAGCTTCTGGCTGTGGGAGAAAGGAAGATTAATTGTCAGTTGGTCTATTGTGCAAACCTTGACAAACTTCTACAGTGTGGAATCTACACTTTTTAAATGTCTGTCATTTTTTTCTTTCCCTGCATATATGCGAACGTCATAGTCTTAGTTCTAGGTGTGGCAGGAAGGATGTTAAAATGCAAAACTGCAGGAAGAAAATCAGAAGTAGAATGGGTCACCATTTTACTTCTGAACATTTCAGAGCCTGGGAGGGATGGAAAAAGAGCAGCAGACGACTTTGGCTGGGTCAAACAGAATTTCCCCTTGGGTTTAAAGGTGAGTGCGTGCTGCCATCACGTCTCTTTCAGCCATTATGAGGGGACAGTACCCTGTGAGCACTCTCAGTATCTAACCCTATTCCTTGTGCTTTTGGCTGGGTAACATCAAACTTGTGGCTGTGGGTCCTCTTCTGCCTTTTGTCTGCAGCTGCATTTGTTTTAGTCATGAATAGTTTTTTTTTTTCCTGAATTGCTTCTAATTGTGCTTTAAGGCTGTTGTATTCTACTTTATTTTCATCCTCATAGTAGAAGGGTATAATCTATGAAGTCTGTTTTAGACAAGGAAAAAAGCTCTGAACAATTTTTTAAACCGTTTTTTCTTACTTGCTGTTATTTATAGGCTTGATCTCCAACCCCATGCCCCAGCTGACCTCTGTACCAAACCACATTAAGTCTTAACGAGAAAATCTTTAGGGTGAGATCATAACAAATAAATAGCTGTTTACCCATGAGTCCTTCCCATTGTTTCTCTTTTTTTTGTGTGTGTTGTAGTATTTCTGTGGTTTGATAGGATCAAAGCAGTCTGGCTTTTGTATTCCCATAGCTGGTCACAGGCTATATGAACATTTTTCAAATTCAACCTTCCACCCAGGACATGTACTAGCTCTCAAGGAGGCATAAAGGAAACATCCCAATCCAATGACTGCTGCAGATGTGTTCAATAAAGGAAGAGCTGTAACTACACAAATTACCTTTGCTAAGCTGCAGGGTGCTGCAGAACTCCTGGAATGAGTTTCTCCCTGCCACACTTTTCATTCTCTCTACTGGTTGTGAATGAATACAAATTAAGAAGAAATCCCTGAAAGAGGTTATAGGCCTATATAAATATCTTCCAAGAGAATTGGACTGCTCATGCAGCTTATTTTTCACATTGCAGAAAGTTTTAGGAAGAAAGGGATGCTACTTCTTTAGAAGCCTGCTTTGAGTAGGGCAGGAATGTGAGACGTTCAGCACAACTGACTGGCAATTTCATTACAAATCTGGCAATAATTGATACTTTAATTAAAGCCCCAGCTCCTGGAGATAGGTTATTGTCGGAGAATCTCCATTTTCATTTAGGAAAGCATGTTTCTAGTCTGATGTTTGCCAAATAATATTTGGAAATATAACCCGTGCCCTAGCCACCCCAGAGCTGGAATGCAATGAAAGCCAATCTGTACTTACAACGCGTTTGCATTGTTTGAGACAAAACACCTCCTGAGTGGAAAGCCAAACTAATACGTGTTGGGGCTGGGGCCCAGGCTTTCAAATGTAGGATGATTAATTCCACACATTTAAATTCAAGATCTGAAACGTGCTGAGATTGAGAACAGCAGATGGAAGGGGCCACGGCAGCCTGTCATGGGGAGGAGAGTGGAGGGGGTGTGTGCAAAATACCTGTTGGGACCAGGAGGAACAGAATAGTCATAGAAAACCCTATCTGCTAGCTGCATCCCCAGGAGGAGCAAAAGCATGCTCTCTGCCAGGGAATGAAAAGCTAACAGAGGAAAAATTGCTGCTGTTACCTTCTACTGAGGAAAACAGTTTCTTACAGGGATTGATTTACTTCATCTTTTGGCTGCACAATGCCATTAAATACTGTATTCAAAACTGTATGATACAACCTGGGCCCTGGTTTCGGTCCATAGACAACCCAGGCTTTCTCCAGACCTCTATACCTGGCTAAGGCTCAGCCCAGTTCTTTCACCAGTGGCATCCTTGGCTCTGTAGTGTTTCCAGAAATCTTCCTGCATCTCTTCCCCTGGCAGAGGTGCGGAGGAACTGGTTGTATTTTGGTTTTGTAGGCATATAAGGCAGGATTGTAACTGTTCTTCCATACTTACAGATCTGTTTTATTTCTCCTAGCAATTACTTGGTAAAGTTCCTCCTGCTGCAGAATCCTGGGAAATGAGACCAGGCATTTACCTACACAAGAGATATACGCTGCCATAGTTTTTTTGCCGTTTGTGAATTTGTTATGCACAATCAATTTCAAAATGCTATAAAAAGAGCCAACATGAAAGAAATTCAAAACCCTTAGTGGAGTGTTGCCTTTAAAAATAAAAACATTTTGGCTTCAGGCCAGCCATGCTGAGAACAAATGGAAGAAAAATTCTCTTAAAATATTTAACATTACACAGTGGATTATACTGGATTACAAATAATCAAACATGTCTGTTTATTTTAAAAAAGACATTCATGTCAAGTGCAGTTCTGTAGCTTTCATGTTTGTTTGTTACTACTCAATAACATTTTAGGGAAAGCCTCTTACTGGCTAGAAAATAATACCTTGTTCTTTACTGGGTTTTCCCTTTTTCTTATATCTACTTAAATTCAGAGGATTTCTTGCATGGACTTCGAGGGTGGAAGGGTGGAATCCATTTCCAGTTAGGAAATAGCACTTTCTTCTTCCTTCCCTATCTCATGAAACATGTCATGTTACACATACAAGGATGGCCATGGAGTGACCTAGTTTGTTGCACCGCATCATTGGTGTGAATATAACCAGTTTTAACATATAATCTGCTGTGGCATTAGCAGATAGCATAGGTAATTTGATGCATTTTTATCTCCCAAATGTGGTTGATAACAGTCTCCACTTACGTAATTGGCAGAGTTTTGGGAACAAGCTTTATTAATTTGTCCTCCTTTAAAAGGATGAGTACATCAGGAAGAAAAAAAAGTAGGAGAAAGGAAGGGAGTAAGAGTGGTTATTATGTGGGATTTTTAATGGATTAGTGACATTTGAGGGACAAAGACGGTTGAGAACTGCAAAAGCAACTTTCAAATTGTGGAAGTGATATTTGTCCAACCACTGAAATAAAATAGCCAATAGGATCAATTCAGGAACAGCCAATGGGATCAATTCTCCTGTCATGTCTCCTGGACAGAGAACTTGGGCGCTGAAGCTCAGTATTTAGAGCCTTTGAACCTTTTCTCAGCTGCCAGCTGACCCTGACAGTGCCAGAATTCCCCAGGCACTCATGCTGCTGACATCAAAGCCCTCCAGGTGCGTGCACTTCTGCTACTGAGAAAGGGCAAAATTATGCAAATCTAATGCAGGCAGGCAATGTGGCAGCTAATGCTTGGCACGGTTCACAAGCTAGACCCTCCTTTTCCTATTTCCCCTCAGGAGCCTCAGCTGGGACATCAAAACGTGTCCACCAAATTGGGACAGCTTTCAAGCCCATTTCCTACCTCCAGCCACTGTGCTCCAGTGGGGCTCTCCGAGCTGGATCCTTTTCAGTTTGTTATGCTAAGGCTGTATAATGTACTTTAATATTCACAACACCCAGGCTGTCCATCTGACTGCTCTAACTACCACATCTAAGCTTCTTCTCAACCCTCTCTTTGGTCCAGTAGCAAAGGGAAAGTTTTGGCTCAAATTCTTTCTCCTGTCTGTTTTCCTTTTCCCTCCTCCTGCCTAAATGGACAGAGCATAAACTGCAGCTCTGCCTTCCACAACCAAATGGGCTCAGATGGGGAGTGAGGTCTTGTCCACATGTTCTCTCTCAGCTGCAGCTGTGTTGGGTTAAGAGACTTTTTGTCACCAGGTACTCATCTGTACACCCTGCCAGGAGAGGAGATTGTTAGCTGTCCTACACCTTAACCTATTTCAGTCCAAATAAGCTCACTATAGCTTGCAGATCTCTAGTGAAGAGATACAATCTCGACACAAAGGAGATGGGGAGGGCTGCCAGGAGCGGGTCTACGTGAACAGCTCTGGGAAGATGGCCTGCAAGTGGAGGAATGGCATCTCCTTCACCAGTGCAGCCAGAAGAGGATGTAGGAAAACCTCGTGCACATCACAAAATGGGGTTGATGCAGCTTCTGTGCAGAATGGATGAAGAGGCTGAACTGTGTCTGAACCCCTGTGCTCGCTTTTATTTCCTGGCCTGGTCTGCAAGATGCCAATTTAGCTATTAAGGTCTAATAACAAAATGGAAAGCTCAATTATAAAAGATGAAATGTAACATTAGAGGTTAATAGAATGGTCTGATAAACAAATCAGTTGTATTTCATCTCCCTGTTACCAAATTACTGGTTTGTCAGTTGTCTGCTTCAACCTTTCCCTGCTCTCTTTCCACATGTTTTTTGTTTGTAATACAGTTAATTTATATATTATCTGTCTTCTCTTTGAAGATAACAAAGCGTAACTAAGACTTAGCTATGTTGCTTTAGCTAAAGTATCTCCTGTTCTTTTATCCCTCAAACCACATCTCTTGTTTAGCCATGCTGAAATGGATGAAATGAGAATCAGACTTGGGGGATTTAATTGCAGTGCCAAAATGCACAGAGGGCCCTTGGGATTCAGCACCCTCTTTTAGCCGTATGATGTCGACACCAGGGAAATGTGAGATCCACGTATCTGATTCAACAAGGCTAAGTGCAAGGTTCTCCACACAGGTCGGGGCAATCCCAAGTGCAAATATATGCTCGGCAGACAATGGATTGAGAGCAGCCCTGAAGAGAAGGACTTGGGGGTATTGGCTGATGAGAAACTCAACATGACCCAGCAATGTGCGCTTGCAGCCCAGAAAGCCAACTGTATCCTGGGCTGCGTCAAAAGAAGCATGACCAGCAATTCGAGGGAGGTGATTTTCCCCCTCTGCTCTGCTCTGGTGAGACTTCTGTTCAGCTCTGGGGCCCCCAAAATAAGAAGTACATGGACCTGGTGGAGCAGGTCCAGAGGAGGGCCATGAAGATGATCAGAGGGCTGGAGCGCCTCTCCTGTGAAGACAGGCTAGAGAGTTGGGGTTGTTCAGCCTGGAGAAGAGAAGGCTCCAGGGAGACCTTATAGAAGCCTTCCTGTCCCTGAAGAGGGCCTACAAGAAAGCTGGAGAGGGACATTTACAAGGGCATGCAGTGATAGGAGAAGGGGTAATAGCTTTAAACTGAAAGAGCATAGATTTAGATTAGATATAAGGAAGAAATTCTTCACTATTAGGGTGGTGAAGCACTGGGAGAGGTTGCCCAGAGAAGTTGTGGATGCCCCATCCCCGGAAGTGTTCAAGGCCAGGTTGGATGTGGCTTTGAGCAACCTATTCTAGTGGAAGGTGTCCCTGCCTATGGCCGGGGGGTGGAACTAGATAATCTCTAAGGTCCCCTCCAACCCAAACCATTCTATGATTCTATGATAAAACAGAGCTTGCACATCATCTCCATTAAAATCCCTGGTTTCACTGAATACTGTACACTTATGCACTTCTGCCAGAGTTGAAAAGCACTTTATAGGCACTGAGTGGAGCCTTGCAGCACATCTTTATGTTAAGTGCTATCTTTATTTAAAAGATTGAAGGGGGAAGGAGAAGAGGGAAGGGAAGCCAAGAGGGATTAGTGCTAAGAGGGACTTACAAAAATACTTGCATGAGTTAACTTAATGGGAATTAGGCACCTGGCTGACTTCTGTGCATCGCGTGAAGGCATCTAACTCCCATGGATGAACTCCCTCAGGGACTTTTGCAAGTTTCTTGAAGTAACACTAAATCTTTGTAAATCTCATACAGAAGAATGTGTTGAGCCTGAGCTCACTGTGATTAGGGCTGAATGTTTCTACCTCTCATTGAAGTAAATGGGGCTTGGGGCTATACAAGAGGTCAACCTATACAACTCTGAGGGTATGTCAGTGAGCCTGAATAACCCCAGGGCCCGCCAAACTAGTGTTTAAGTGTGCTCAGACATGAGAGACTCTGCGTGCTCTGGCTGTGCATCCAGGATCAGTATTTACCTGGTAACATTCAAGGTCAGATTGGACAGGGCTCTGAGAAACCTGAAACAGTTGAAGATGTCCTTGCTTATTGCAGGGGGGCTGGACTAGATGATCTTTGGAGGTCCCTTCCAACCCAAACCATTCTATGATTCTATGGTACTGAGGGTGGCCCTCGGTAGCCCCTGCAAGACTAATACCTCTTTGGTGACTTGCACATGCCACTCTGTAATGGAGCAGGAAATAAAATCTAGCTCATCTCACACCAGCTATGGAGATGGTGTTTTTTCTTGGTACAGTTAGCGGCAGGGTAGGGAAGGAGCCAAGGCAATAAAGACTACAAGGAAGCAACCTGATCCCCTGAGATATTGAGATATTTGGTGGCTCTTTTGTGGCAGAGTTCAGAAATGCTCGGTATTTACAATGTAATTTTTTTTTTTCTACTTCTGATCCTCTGATGTCTGTGATTATGCATAGGCTCTACAATACTTTTGAATTAGAGGGTATGTTTTAAAATCTCATTGTCTTTTCAAAAATGAAACAACATCTCCCTCCCCACAAAATCCCAGCAAGACAACTGACAAATCCACACTAACAGGCAAAAAAAAATACAGAAACTCAGAAAGTACACGAAACACAAAATAAGGTAGGAATTCAATGATATGTATGTAGTGTACTGCGCCCCCTGAGCACAACTTTAATGCTAGTTCAGTATAGATGAGACACTGTCAGAGCTTTTGAAACCTCTTCATACATTTTACAGTGTGCTGCAAAACTAGCAGGCTTGGCCCCCGTGCTTCTCTGATCATGAAGCAAAGAGAAAAGCAATAGCAGAAATGCGAGCTACGTCTGCTGAGACAGTGAATGCTATATAACCTGCTGGAGCATTGCTGATGCAGGCCTGCATGTAAGAGTGTGTGTGTTTGCTCAGGTGTGAATATATGTATTGCTTCCCTTTGTTTACATGGATGCTTTTGTTTCCTGTGTTTATAAAAGCTTGTTTTAAAGGCTGGCACATCTCATCTTTGAAGCTGTGAATCCCTCAAATTCCATCCAAGCACACTGCCAGCACTCCACAGCTGTACGCAGCAAGAGCAAGTGAATAAAACAAGTGTGACTGGAAGGAAAGCAATGCTGCTTTGCTCTTGTGTGAGCTTTCTCTTTAGTCCTGTGAAGGACCCAATTTAGCAGAGCACTTTACTTTCAAAGTGTATGCTTTTACCGAAGGCTGCTAGCGGACCTAAAGATAAAGACGCACCTGAATGCTTTGCTGAATCGAGGCCTAAGCAGCAGAGTATAACAGAGAAAATGTTGATCATTATCTAAGAAATGATGGGCTGGCATCATGCTGATAGAAGTACTTTTTCAGAGCACATAAAAACAGTAGGGATTACAGGTGAGGAATAGATATCTGCATCTTATCTCTCACTCATTGAAATAAATGGTTTTATGTTTCCAACCAGTTTATTTAACTTATTCCTTCCAAACAGGCATTTTGTGTTTGAGCCAGGTAGGGGAGAAGGCGAACAAAGTCTTCTGATTGACCTGCAAGTTCAGGGCAGCCTCTGTTTTTCCCCAGTGATACATCTGTAAGCGTGGTGGAAGGCTCCTTGTGGGAAGAAGCTTTGTACTGAGACTTTCCCTTTGCCAAACGGCAAAGAACATTTCGTCTTAGAGTGGGTTGGCAGACCAGGAGCAAGGCTACTCTGTTTATCATCTACTCTGGAGACCACCGCACCTTGCCATTCCCAAAGTACAATAGCGTTTCTGAATCTGGGAAAAGCAAACAATAGTCTGGTAACATAAATGTCTTCCCTGAGTTAACAATTTCCCTTGCAGGGAGAGAGAAGGGAGTGGAGAATTTGAATTTCAATGTGCCCCCCTCCACACACACACACAGATATACACCTCCTGCCAGAAGATGCATCTGGTTCTATAAAAATCCCGGATCCTCTTGCGTGAATGCAAGCTGAAGTCATAGGTTTGCATAAGAACCAAATCCTCAGCCAGAGGGCTGTGAAGTATGTGTCAGCTTGTCAGCTGGATACATGCAGAGCGAGCTATTTAGAGCTGATGTTGCTGCTTGGAAGACAGGGACTTGGTTATCTTTTTACTTCTGTGCACCTGTGGCCTATCTTGCTTATTTCGCAATGCTGCTACTTGCTTCTACATCACCTTGCTTGAGCTAAGGGCAACTTCAGACTAAAGTGGCTAGCATTTGGGTGCTCTACCCCTTGCATGTAGCAAACCTTTACCCCGGGGACAGCGAGGCAGCGCCGTGCCGAGGTGCGGTCTTGGGAGCTGGGCAGGGAGAGACCTACGTGGAAGGAGAACCTGAGGAGCGTCAGGGAGACAGGCGGTCAGGAAAGCCAAGAGGAGGGTATCTGCCCCATCAGATCTGCTGGAAGGTAGCTTGGGAAAGGTCTGCTGTTATGAAGGAAGCAACAGCAGCGCAACAAGAGCCATATGAAACAATATTAGGTGAGATTCACCAGAACCTCCCACCCTTGTCTCAGGCTCTGCTTTAATTTCTGGCCCAAGAAAACTACAGGATTTGAACAAAAATTCAGCCAAAACAGTGCAGGTTAAGCAAAGAGGCTTTCAGCAAATCATAGTGCCTGGCTGACCATATCATTCTGGAATTAACTGCCTTCATAGCAGAGGGTAATGATGCCACTGACTCTCTATGCTTTTAAAAAATAAAAGGAAGAAAACAAACTAGGCTTTTGGTCCCATTGTCTTTAGATCAGCTACAGGTCTCTACAAACTATCGGGAGGTTACTGAGAAGAGATACTGCAATGTCTGTAAGGCTGGTGCTGTCAGAATCTCTTCCTGCATGCAGGTGCTGGCCAGCAAACCTGAAATTAAATCCCACTGTGATGTTCTTTTTCCTATTCCACTGAAACAAATGGGACATGGTTCACTGCTGACTCCTTTCAAAGTGTGGTCTGTGACAGCGATCTTGGAAATGGGTCTGCGAGGCGAGGTCTCCTGTTCCTGCTCTGAAGTGCTCTAGCAGATTAAAAACAGTGGGATGGAGAAGGAGAGGTTGCTGAGCAGTTAATGGCACTAGAATGGGGAGATCGCATGTTGTGATGAACATTGTCATAGTTTGTGACCTTGCCTGGTGCATGCGGTGCTGATTATACCGAAGGATCAAGCAGATGTGAAGGAAAATTGAGTTTCATCTCCTCCCAGCTATCACAGGCCCTCTTTAGTAAGTAGAGGATTATGATACTTTAGGAAAATAATGTATATATACATGTGTGGCTGCAATAATGATGGATTTTTTTTCCCCAACCAAAGTAACTGTGATTGATGCAGCTGGCTGCAACCTATAACGAACACTAAAGTTAATTGGAGCCAAGGGCACAGCAGTCCTTAAGTAGCATTATTCTGTGGTGCACTCATGTGCTGTCATTAATTTTCCTATTTGTTTGACTTTACAAAAACACCTAGAAAAAAAATCTGAAAAGAACAGAAGAAAGAGCTCAATTATACCTCTTACAAGGTAGTACTGAGGATGGGGAGGAGCTGAATCACCCAAGTGCTTGATGACATTATGCTTTTATACAGTATAACGCCTCCAGGTAACTGGAGAGCATACTGTGCAGTGGCATTTGCTACATCTGTGCTCTTCTCTCTCTTCTAGCTGGTGCATTAAAAGATTGGGCATCATAACACTTCCAGGCCACAGCTATTTTATTACAGCAGAATTCAACCTGAGCCAGAATTTGAACTCCTGAAACACTGAAAAAATGTATGGAACATAGGATTAGAGCCATCGTGCTGTGTGAGAATGAACACATGGCAGATCTCGTTTGGTACCTCCTCTCTGAAGGTGGCCAGCATCTGGTGGATGGTCAGCATCTAGAGGAATGGTCAAAGATCCCAGCAACAGGCTGATGTGGGAATCATCTGCTTTCCATGTGGGGATACTAATCTGGTAGAGTTAGAGACTGCTTTGAACTCTGAAAATCTGAGGTATTATGGACTTTCCAAAAGAGGTCATGGGGACCCTGCAGCATTCTTGTTCTCTGTCTGCTGTTTGTGTCCACATACGTGTCCCGTTCCCTTTTGGACATCAGTGAAGTTGGGTTTAGCAGGATTATGTGTTGCAGGGGTTCTTGCAACACATACTCCTGTTACATGAAAAAAGAAAAAAAAAAAAAAAAGACCATTTCCTCTCCTGTGCATTTATACGTTTAGGGTTGGAGGGGTGTACTTAGAGTTGTGGGGTGTACTGCAAAGCAGCCAGCGGTAAGAGTGGAAGGTACCAGGAATTACAACAGTGACGTGAATGAGAACCACTAAATCACAGACATCTGACAATGATGTTTGTCTCTGCTGATCCCACAGCATTGGATAAATATGCAAGACGAGTCAAGCCCCTACAACATGTGAAACCTTATACACTTGTCAGAATACTCCAAACAAAAACCTACCAGCCTACTCCCTCCCCTCCAACAAACAATGCAGTATAAGGTCTTTTGCTTTATTATAGAAGTCAACAAGTCAGAAATGATTCATATTCTTATATAAAATAGATTTGTACAAGGTTTTGTTTGAATGAATGGTGACTGTCAGTATACGGCTATATTAGGAAGTGTATAAAGAGAGCTTTCAGCATAGTGGAGTATGAAGGACATAAACTAAATTTAAATTACAGGGAAAATTAGGCCCCTATGATCCACATGAAATAATTCCCTAACTTCTAATACCTTTGCAAGGTTTCACAGAAAAAAATAACAGACCAGGTGCAAAACCTACTGCCCAATTAATTCCATGATAATGGACAAATTATGATGTTTGGCCATCAAAAATAAATACGCACACCAAGAAAAATGACAAGTGTCTCTGTACTGCCTACAAGTAACTCTGTATGTGTACTTTTTCGCACTCACACCCTTACAACATATTGCAAGTGCGTGAGGGAGAGGAGGAAATGGGAGCGGGGGCAGGATTCCTGCATGTTACAGATACTGCTAACACCTTTTTTTTTAGTCTTTTCCTAAGACTTTCTGGTTGCTGTATTTCATACATGAGAACATTTCAAGATCCTTCCCTTGTTATCACTTACTCTAACAGCTATATATGCCCTGACGAGACTATTTTCTTGGACATGTTCTTATTAGTGCTCTTAAACGTGTATTTTGATATGTCTCTTTTGGCTCAACTGCAGCACAAAACCGTAGACGTACTGGAAAATAAGGACATAAACATTTCTGGACTTTCGCAAACAGCTAGGCTTCTGAAGAAGAGGAATTATCATTGCTTTTGGACTACTCGTTTCTTGGGAAACATGACGCCCTGTGTCCAGTATTACACAGAAGTTTACTGGGTGAGCAACAACCTCTCATTGTCAGTCTAACTAATAAGCAATGGAAAAACTGGCAAGTAAAAGTCAAGCTCCTGAAAATAATTTCTGAATATGTTTCACATCCATATTTTTCAGTTTTCATTAAAAGAAACCAGAATGGCTGACAGGACCACAGTCTTTTCCAGTGGGCCCTTAAAATAATCAAGATTTTAACCCTACCCATGGTGGGGTTTTTGGTGGAAATGTAGCAAGAAAGTAGGAAAAGCAGAGGTACAATTTAGACAATGCAATCTTTAGTAATTTTTTTCATGTATTATAAAGAGAGTAGAACCGTGTTCACGTGCAGTACAATTCTGTATTTTATACAGGGACACATTGACAGGGACATAAGACTTGGGGCAGTACATTACCACAGTGAGCAAGATCTTGCTTCTGGCCAGTATTGAACGAAACTATTTTATCATGCATTTTTCAGCTCATCAGTATGATGTTACATGATCCAGCAGAAACCATATGGTACAAACTACTACACAGTTACAAAGCACTCGGGCTTTAAAATGAGTGCCACAAATCTTTTTGCCAATGCTTTGTACTTCCAGAAAGGATTACAAAGTTAGCATTGCACAAAAGCAGCACAGGGGAGCCTGACTCATTCCAAGCTGTGGCTTAAGAGCAGCTTGGGGAGGAAAGGTAAGGTTAAAGGTGGCTTTAAGCCGTCCTCATACACTACTAGTCCTCAGTCAGTTTCTGCCAGATCATACCCTTGATCTCTTCCTTTCCTTTATTGCAGTGTTTTGCCATTTTTAAGCTTCTTCTGCATGTGCTACTTCAAGTCTCAGGTGGGTTACAGGACGTGGTGAAGGGTGAAGTGTGCTGCGCGCTCCTGCAAACGAGATGTCTATTATGTGGAGACCTGTGATTATGGGAGAGCTGGACTCAGTGCCCCAAATGATTCCTCCTAGTGCTATGTTCCCCAGAAATTCGGCAATATTTAGAGTAGCCTGAAGGCTATTTTAAGTTGCGCCAGCTGCTAAACACAGCAGGGATTCAACAGGGTGATAAAGGACATTTTAGACAGAGTCCTGACTTATACTCTCTGCAGGGAGTGTAATACAAAAACTGCTAGGAAAGCTCTGCTCAGTCTGAGAATTCACCTATTTTGGGATAAGCCTTCCAGGGCTGAGGGAGGGCAGATTTATACTAAAAGAATGGTGCCAATCTGCGCTAATGCAAACAGGGTCTGACCGTGGAAAGGGAACAACAATAGCAGAATTATTTAAGGCCAAATATTGATATTTGAGACCTAGCTGGCTGGAGGCTGGGCTTTCTGGTGTTTGATTTTTCATTCATTAAACGGATAAGTTAACCCATTTTCAGTCCCTGTTAATGCAACTCAATTGCATGAGTGCTTTACCAAGCCATTAAAGGAACCACCTTACAGAAATAGATGGGCAAAATTGCATCGATATTACTGCACAGTGACTCTGATCACAGGCATAATGTACTGAGCATGATATAGTGTTCCTTCAGTATTCTCACTGGGGCTAGTAAAAAGTAAAGAAAGGATGGCATGTTCGAGGGAAAATCTCCAAGCTCTGCGCTTCCACATGTGATTCAAAAGCCGGGATTTTGAAATGACGCTGCCTGGGTATAAATTGAAGCTGCAAGAAGCCACAGCGTGTCCAGATAAAAGTGTGCTGCCTTGTTATGTATATCGAGAGAAGGATACCGAAAAACTTGGAAAAACTTGAGGAAAGACTTGATGCTATCAGCCCTCGTGACTTCTTGTGCTCAACATCTTGGTGAATTTTTGTGCTTGCCAGAAAAAAATAAGTCATCCCCTGTGGCCTGCACGTTGCTAATGTAAGTGGTGGGAGAGGGGCTGAAAACACACTCTCGCTCCTCAGGGAGGGCGCAGGCCGATCCAGTGCGTAGGCTCCAGAGCTCCCGGAGGCAGCTGCGGCGGTAGGGCCGCAGTCAGATGGCGCAGATGTCCCTGCGGGGCTCAGACCAAAGGGTCGGTCACAGCTCCTCAGCTGGAAGTCTTTGCCTCCACGCTTAAACGCGGAGAGGTCAGCACGGCTGCAGCCCTCAGCCATTCTGGTACAAAGCCTGCGCACCTAATTTATACATCAGTGGGGACTGGTTTGAGTAAGCCTAGGCAATTTTTTTCACTGAACTTAACGTTGCACTCCACCGATACTAACCGCTGGGAGCAGCACGGCAGCAAAATGGCTGGTGGCAAAAAACCCTTTTAAACCGCTTCGGCAGTGCACATCTGCCTGCAGCACCATTCTGTCCCGCGGCCAAATGCCACCACTGGGAACGCTCAGTGGGAAGATGCGGCATTTTTAGCCCCCCGCTCCCTGCCTGCACTTATTACAGCCTTCGCTCTGTTGACCCCGTCCGCCTGGCAGAACACCCCAGCCCTCCTCCATGGAGCTCCTCGTCTGCCGGGGCAAGGGCCGTGACCTGGCCTTACCATTGCCACCGCATCCGTGGCCCCACTGGGTCACACCCAAAGGTCCGCGGCACATGGGGCATCCCTGGGGCGACTTGGGGCTGGAGCTGAGCCGCAACCCAAAGGGGACGACTCCGGCCACCCAAAGAGTTTTACTAATCCGCATCTCTGGAGGAATTTGTTCCCCCTTCTTCATGGCTCTGAGTGAAAACCTGGCAGCAAAACTAAACTCTTGTAATAACAGTGAAAAAAAGGTTGGGCTTTTAAAAAAAAAAAAAAAGAAAGAAAAGCGGTGCTGCAGGGTCAATTTTAACGGCGCGTCTCTACCTGGACTCCGGCCACCCGAAGAGTTTTACTAATCCGCATCTCTGGAGGAATTTGTTCCCCCTTCTTCATGGCTCTGAGTGAAAACCTGGCAGCAAAACTAAACTCTTGTAATAACAGTGAAAAAAAGGTTGGGCTTTTAAAAAAAAAAAAAAAGAAAGAAAAGCGGTGCTGCAGGGTCAATTTTAACGGCGCGTCTCTACCTGACGGCAGGACAGAAAAAAAATTAACCCGGGTCTTGGATGGGGTGCGTAGCTCGGCAAATAATTTTAGGGTAGAAGGGAAAGAACTGCCAGTCTTTAAAAAAAAAAAAAAAGAAGAAGTAGTATCTCCTTTACTGATGCACATTTTAAAACACAAAGGGCTAATCCTTTCCCTGTTTCTTAGTATTTAACTGTGACAAAAAAAAAGGGTTGGGAGGTTTTGGTTTTTTTTTTGTTTGGAGCACTTTAAACAGTTCAGCTGGAAGCACAGAAAGGAAGTGAAATATTTATAGGATCTTTATACAGTTTAAGATCACTATTTTCTCTGCCATCAGACACGAGGGCCAGTTAACTGTTTCCCATTAAGTAGCCTAAAACAAAATAGCATGCAGAAAGAAATAGGGGCCAAATAGTTGTGACTGGACTGTGGAAAGAAGAGAGATTGATCCTGAATGCGAGGTAGATAACTTCCTGATACCAAAACATAAAACTACCGCAGCACAAAAAGGCAACAACTGGATGAAAGAATGAGAAGGGAAAATCATTTTCAGCCTTGACATTATTAAATACTGTTCTTTTCAAATCCCATCCGTTAAACATGAAGCCTTTTGTTTGTCTAGATGTGCATCATATTGCATCACATAATTCTGCTACACAAACATGTGGTGGAATGCGTTTCTCCCTACTCATCTCCCAGATTCCAAACTTCAGTCATTTTTTTGTGAGATTTCTATGCAGAACGAAGTTAAACATATACCGAGAGAGCAATGTGTTTCATTTTGTCTTTGAATGACTCAAAAACTCTCCAATCAGCATGTCACCAGGCTGCAGTTATGTGTGTTTTATTACTCCATGTATTTTAAAATTATTTTTTATCATGGTTAATGGTTTTGGCATCTAAACAGTTGACGTTGGAGTTGGCAGTTTGTATCTCGTTGTATCAACGGGGAAGAGAGTTAAAATTTCTCTGCAATGGGTGAGGTAATGTTTACAGCTTCATAACCAGGCTGTTGCTTGTGCTGCTGTTTGCTCTTCAAGGTTGGGTTAACAGTCTAACCGCCACGGCGACTCTCTGGAAACCTAGAAATGCAGAACAGCACTTCAGCAACTGGGAAAGACAGAAACCTAGTGTTAAGATTACAGGCTACTTCGTAGCAAGGGGAAAATTTCAGAAGAAATCCTGCCGTCCCAGAGGTTGCTTTTGATGATTTATGATGACAATTTTCTCACGCTTTGTAATGATGCCTCAGGTGAACGGTCTTGCTCACAACACAGAGCTTGGCCACAATGGGGAGAAAAAGTGCACTGCAGCCTCACGGGTAGAGCCTGACAAAAATCTTAAGATGTTCCGATACTTTTGGGTGCTAAAAAAGCAAGCTCAGAGTGGCTTTCCAAATGACAAATGTTTTCCTGGGAGCCCAGGATGAATATATACATCAGTGGTTATTTTTCAACTGCTGTTTTTCACAGTTCAGCCAACTTACTTGCGTTGGACTGCTATCTTAAACAGACCTAAAAAGGTGTGGGTTTTCAAGCTACATTGTAACAATGATCTTCCTTAATATCACTACATGTAATGAACAGATCTTCCTTAAACCTTTCTGGATGATAAGCAAAACCAGGCAAGCGGCTACACATGTAAGTGCTCGAGACTGTTTGTTTCTCTAAAAATAGATCTGTGCCTAAGTATGTGCAAGATTGGGCTTGTCTGGTCTAACCTGCAACCACGAGAGCTAATTTTCATTTTAGCTTAGAATAATTATTTTTGTGCTTGAAAGTGTCCTCTATCCAATACCCCGACAGCTTTGTCTCGCTAAAAAAGAAGTAGCTACTTCAATTGCAACTCACCATGAAAAAATTCCCAAACTCTGGAGATGAAAGAGCTTTGCACTGATCTAGCATCCAGGTTTCACAGTGCTCGGGAGCCCTGTCTCACGCTCTCCCGTTCTGGCCCGCACCTGGGATAAAGCACAGCACAGCCCTTGCTGCTTGCCTTGTACAGTCATGCTCTTTTTACTGCAGCACTTGTAAGGGCATTGCCTACGGGGGCTGTGCAGCGGAGTGCGATGCGGAGAGCCCCCAGTGCTCCCATGCGCTGCCGGCAGCCCCACCGTACCAGCACCGCGCTGCACCTCGCCTCATCCATCTAGCTGACGGGCAGAGTTAACCAGCCCGGACACGGCGCGGGGCTGGTGCAGCTTGGCTGCCGTCGTGGGATCTCTGCCCGGTGCTGGACTCAACCCTTGCGTGGGTACCAGCGATCTCTGGGACCTGCAGCCAACCCCTCCATCAAGATGTTCTTATCACCTCGGTATGGGAATCAACGGTACGGCTATCAAACACTGCCTGGGAGAGACATCTGCTATTTAAATGTGTTATAGCAGATGAAAGGAATCGAAACACAAAAAACAAACACTTCCCTTTTTTCCTAATGTAATCAGTATTTTTAAACAGTTTATCTGCTTATTAATGGGAAGGTTTTAAAACATTTTGCTTGAGCTGACATTCTTTAATTATAATATTCACACTGCTGAATATGCAGTCGCACCAACAGAAGCTCCATTGTGAAAGAACGCACAGATTCAATCTGTTTCTTTCTCTGAATTATTCTGACTTGGTCATATTTTTCCATTCATCGTTATTTTTTTGTTTGCTTCTCACATTTCTTCTTAAATGTGTGGATTTTTTTTGCTCTTGCTCTGTTGTTCCACTTGAAAACACCAGGATTAGCATGCAGATGTTTTTTTGATCAGAGATTTTTTTTTTAATCATTCCCAGTTTCCACAGTCTATTTGGGTAGCGGAGGATTTTTGTTTGTTTGTTTCTTTTCGACCCTGTCTTTTTGGTTTCTTTTTTTCTGATAAATGCCTTACCCTAGTCTTCTGAGTGTAAACACCTTCTGTTTGCTCTTGCTTTCTTAAAACAACAATTTAGAGAATTAACTATTTCTTATAGTTAAATAAATCATGGGCTATGCTAACTATGCCAAAAATCTAATATCTTCCATGTTTTTAGTGCTTTGCTAACCAGGAAAGCTCAGGTCAAAGAGATACTGTTTCAGGAAGGTTTGAGGGGGGAAAAAAAAAAAAAGGGGATGTGTTTTCAGCATGTCTGTTATCTGCTGTAAAATTGTGCTGTAATACCAGTAAGAATTGGTTTTACAATTTGCCCATGTTACAGGATTTAGTGAACATAGAGTAGGTGGTGGAGAAGAGTTATCATACCTCTTGCCAACAAGAAAGGACCAACTTTTTTATTTATTTAAAAGGAATAACGACCTCTTTAAATAAGAAATAAGCACCAACTGGAGTTTTGGCTATCTTGTAATCTGCAGGTTAATGTACACAGGAGTTGACTTACACTTAAGTTTTAGAAAGCTGAGAGGAGAGAAAGGCAGCTTAACCTAGGGAAACTGCCATCGAATGCCACTTAAGCAATGACCAGCAGAAAGAAAACAGCCTGAGCTGTTACCATCCATGAAACTGGCAACATCCACCTTCATCAAATCTGTTTTATAAACACTGAAGAGGTTCAGAAATGCCTTCTCTCTTGCATTAGAACAAGTAATCAATGGATTTTACAGGGCTGGCATTTCAATATAAATTTTTAATGTCAAGAAACTAAAGTTGGGGGGGGTGTTCTTCCATAACTCTGAACATTGCCAGCAACTAGGGTATCCACCACTGCCATTTAGTGGCTGTACGTTTTTTTAAGAACTTCTATGCCTGGAGCACCTGTGGAGAGGGAAGCTCGCTCATACACCATCCCTTACAAGGAAAAGCAAAATTGCCTTCAATGATGTGTGCTGGGCAAGCTCAGAAATGCCATGAACTTCAGTTGTTTGGGAGCTTGGCCAAGTCAACAGAACATCCTGCTCATTTCCAAAGTTCGTTTAATGCCTACAACTTTGTTGGCTAGTAGTTCCCTGTCACCTGGAATGACTTTGTCTTTCCTTGGTGGGCAACTGCAATTCTGTTTTAAAAAGAATTGTGATGCCTTGTTCTGGCACCCCCGGGGAGCAGCTCTGGGGCAGCCCCGCAGAGCCTGGGGAGACGTCAGGTCAGCAGAGAGAAAGCACAAGCCACACAATTTAGTTGCCTCTTAGAAAGCATCTGCCACTACCTCTTCCGTGCAGTGGACTTAATTCCTGAAAAGGCTTATCAGCTGAAATTAAAAACCAAGGCAACATAGAAATGCAAATTATCCCTTGAAAGTTTTTATACAAAGAAGTAAATGCAAAAATCCACAGAAGATGCTTTTTCCTTTTCTTTGTTGCTAGACGCCTTATAAAAAATGGGAACATTTTTTAGTAAGTTTTAAAACAAGCTACCTTTCCTCCTACCAGAGAAATCAGATTATCCATTACCTGTAGCTATAACCAGGATAATATTACAAATAATTTTTTTCCCTGCAATCCTGTTTCTTTTTGCTCAAGTAATTAATTTTTTGTGACATCACATACTTCAAGGAGAAAACACAAGATGACTTTGCTACAGAAGTATGAGCAGAGTGGCAAAGAGGGGATTTATTTTTCTCTCTTGAGCTGCAATATGTAACTGAAAATGCTTTGGGGGTTAGTCAGCTTTCTTTAAACCTGTGGCAGTTAAAAAGTGTTTTCCCAACCCTCCTTCTGGGTTCTATCACAAATAGACAAAAGGCAGAAGCTCCTGTAGCCCTTTTGCACCGATACAGCTGAAGCAAAGGCAACGCAGGCAGGGTGTAAACCTCTCCCCCCCAAAAAAGAGCAGGTCTTTGTGCGGCAGTCTAGATGTGCGCCATCTCCAGCGAGGGACCTGGGTGCATGAGGTTACAGAGGGATTAGCCTAAAGCTGCCTCCTTCTGTCTTGTAATCTAGTGATTTCTTATCCCAGCACAGCAGTTTATTACAGTAAGGACACAATTTAGCATCTCTCTGAACATGCCATTATTACTGAACGTATCATAATTAGTTCCTGCTTGCGAAGCACTTGGACACGGAGGAACATGTAAGTGCTAAGTGTTACAGTCATTATCATTCACCTTTACTTGATACATTTCTGTCTTATTTAGCCGCTTGTGACCAAGGCATCTGCATGCCTTTGGCCAGACTATACACGGGTGAGCCGGTGGGACCACGGGAACTGAGAGGTGGAGTCCTGAAATCTGCCTTGCTCCAGAAAGCTGAGAGATAAGTTTGCTGGTAATGTAATAAGCTACTAGTTAGTAAGGAAGTAATAAATTATTGCAATTAATTTGACTGTATTGCCAACCCCGAATCTCCAAATAAATCATAAGTTGGACTGTCTTAAAAATAACTTAAGATTGTTCTTTTGTCCTTTTTTCCCCTTGATAGACTTCAAGGCTTTCTTTGTATGCAAGAGCTAGGAATTTTACTTTTTCAGTGAAAATTAAAATCCCTGTATTATAACGTCTTCACCTTAACAGGTCAGAGCTTTAAGGAAAATGAATGCTGAGTGGACAACAAGGAATGACATATACAGTGGATTTCAAGATGAAATAAACACCACCAAAACCCTAAAATATAAGGGCCCGATTCATTGCTACTAGTCACATGAGCTGAGAATAATTTCACCAAAATCTATGCATAAAACCTTAACCTCCCAAACTCATAGAAGTCCATTGAAAATGTTGCCAGGATCTCCAGTGGGGAGGGAAGACCAATAATCCAGTGTAAATAAGAGCAAATGTAGGTCCTGTCATTTGACCAGACAGTCTAAATGACAGAAAGTAGGATCATGTCCTCGGCTGTTACAAATTTCACATGGTTGTACTTTGCTTTTCCCTTGGAAAAATACTGATTTGGCTGCCTGATGAACTGAAACTTAAGGCTGAGCTTTAGGTCCAACCTAGATTTAAGTGGAAGAAAAACATGTCTGCATGGGATGGACAGCTATATATGCATTTTAGATGCATATACATCTATTCGTGTGAGGGCAAAATCTGTCCTAATTAAGAATGAATGCCATGTGGTTTCTTTTTGCACACCCATGTGTCTGTTAAGGTGCATGCCCATAAAGCCTGAATACTCAGAGAATCTTCAAAGCCCGCTGTCCAGGTCAGCAAACTCCTATTCAAGTGAGTCACCACTGGCTTCATGAAACAATTTTTCCATTGTAAATTTGCAAATGATCTGCTCTGGGGTATAAAGAATTTAAAAGGCAGTGATAAAACACATTTTATAAAAAAAAATTGAACTCAGCATGAGAAAGGATTGCTCATGAACAGAAGGGCACTGACACTTAAACCTGGAATTACCCAATTCCTTTTTAAAAACTGGTCTCAAATGGGTGGTTGCAAAACTGTGAGTGTCTTTTGTCCCCTCTTTCCTGTTCCCCCTCCCTCACAGGAGGTATTGCAAGTCAAAGTTTAAAGATTTAAAAATGTGCCCTGAATGCACTGCAGGTCTTCAACTGCATGACTAGAGCGCAAGAAAAGTGAATTCCGCCCTGAGATAAGAGATTCCTCTGTCTGTAGTTCTCTGTAGATACGAGAAAACACAGGCTATGGGCTTTCTGAGTAACTCAGGGGCCCAGGAGTTCAGGAATCCTTCCTGTGCCTGCCTCCATGGCAAATCAGCTACCTTGGAATGAGCTTTTTTTTTTTTTTTTTCCCCTTTTAAGTCTCTCTACTGATGCAATGCTTCTGCAGTGGAGATACTGGCAGCTGTGGAGGTGGAAGACCTTTATTTGTCCACAGAACAGATAATGGATGAACAGCAGCAATGCTGGGTTTCTGCAGCCCACCTCACAAAGGAGCCTAGAGCTCATTTTGCACAGACATGCTCCACGCCACTTCTGCTACTGGCTCATGGGCCAATGCCACTGAAGTCCTCAACCGATGATGCTATTAATACGACACCCCACTTTTTTTTTTTTTTTTTTTTCTTTCTGTACAAAAGGGAATGGAAATAGTTGTTTTGCTTAGCTAGTCCTCTGAAGAGCCATTAGGTGGTACTAATGGTCCTTTCCACTGCTGGCATCTGTTCTGGCTGGGGTTTGAGTACAGGCCTTGAAGGTAGAAGGCTTTCAAAACCCGTTTGCTTGCCAATCCCCTGAGGAACACCAGCTATGTTGTTATCACCACACTGAAAGGTGTGTGATACTAGCCAGCAAGCCAGGTGCTCTCAATGGCAGAGTAATAGTTTATTGAAAGAGACAGGCATGTGCGGGTGAGCCGTGAAGTAAAGATGCAAAATTTCTCTTGTGAGGCCTTTTAAACCATCTTACTCAATTACCTTGTCCACGTAGTGTTAGTTAAAAGATTTGGGGAGTGTTCTGTTCTCAGATATCCCTCCCTCAGAGGCACTTACCAGTCCACCATATTGTGGAGAAAAGATAAATGCTAAAAGTCTCTCTTTCTCTTTCTTTTTGAAAAAAAAAGAGAGAATTTTAGAAGGAAAATATAATAATATTCTTTCTAAACCCATTTAAAACAGCAGTTTCATCCACAAACATTATTCTACATTTCTTTCCTTGACAGTCCTGTATTTTTTTTCCAGTGGCCTGAATAGTAGCAGTGTTGCATGAGCCTGGCTGTCACACGCTACTCATCCTGAGCAGGATTCAGTTCAAAATGCTCACTCTTGTGTCCAAAAGAACTGGGGTCGTTATTTTAATCTTCTAAGGTTTTCTTTTTTCTGGTAGAGGAAAAATCCCACAGACAACCAAAATGTCCTTCCTGGTGTGAGATGGTCCCATACCCTTTTCCCTCTTTGCTTACAGCTTTTAAAGACATCATTTCTGCAGGACCAAGGGTTCAGCTTCCTATTTTTGGCACGGTGTCCATGCTTCTGACTTTGCATGGGAAGAGTTAGAGCTGAGAAAGCAAAGCTGAGTATTTATATTACAAGGCATGTGAGTTGTGCCTAGAGCCAAGCAGTCAGAAGTGCAGGAGGCTTGCAGTTTGTAGGTATACACCACAGCGGACAACAACCAGAAGGCTGCCTCTGTGAAAACATACCCCCTCCCTTTGGCATCCTTTCAGTCAGGCAGAAACAACGCATAGCCCAAATGCTCCAAAGCATCCTCTGCTTTGCAATCTCAGAAGCCCGTTCATCAACCGGTAAAGGCGATGACAGTTCCTTAAAGTTACTAGAGTTACACACGGATTTACTCCAGTTAAGGACTTGGCCCAGATTCTTTTTTTTTTTTTTTTCTTTTTTTAATGCATTAGCAGATGGCAAATATGCACTGAACATAGACAAACTACTGGTTTTTGAGGGCAATGGCTGCTTGCAATGCTAATTTGAGGTTTTATGTTTATGCAAGCTAACCTGGAGGGACACATTTCAGAGCTGGGTTGAAACAGCAGAAAGACTCAAGCCTCAAAGTGCAGAGAGAGGTGGGTATTGGTAACCCATTTAAAGCTGGGGCAAGTGTATGCAGGGCTGGGTGTCTGCTCGTTCTGAAGAGATTCAGAAAAAAAAGGCAGGAGTAGACGTTAAGAGATCACAACTTCATGCATTTCCCTCATTCAGTCATGTCAAGATGAGGTCACTTGCACAACATGGACCTCAGTGTAGTCTCCAAACACCTTCACCATGTGAAGGTATTTGGCTTTATGGTTTGGATTCAGGCCAGCTGACACTCTACTGCAAGCTGATATCCACATGTTCTCCTGGAAATGACATCCACATGAGAAAATTTTAGTGCATTGGTGTGTGGTGGAACTCAATTAGTAATGAGTATCCAAAAGAACAGGTTGAAAGATGTGTACAAACCAGGTGTTGACAGACTTTTTTCATCGAGCAGTTCTTTTGACGCATACACTGTGTCTGTGTCTGCAAACTGTGGCGTGCTCTTGCAGACTCATGTGGAACAAAGCCAACATTTCCCACAAAACTCTGTTATCCTTGCTACAGAAAGCAATCTAAGATAACCATAAATTACCTACTGACCGAGGCTGAACAGCTTATATATAACTAGGCATTAGTTAGTGCCTAGTTCAGACTATGCAGTCACAGAATAGGAATAAAAGGAAAAAGCAAAGAAAAGACCATTTTCCTGGCAATAGTCCTATCCACAAATACCGTGGAAAGATGTGTGACACAGACGGCAGAATTTATCTTAAGACCACTGAATGAACCTCTTACGGTCTCTACCGACCTCCAGGAGCTCCCAGCAAAAGTTTTGTACCTCACCTTTTATTTCCTAGTTCTTTCTCTTCCTTTCATCAAAGAATTGTGACACCCTTGTGCTAGGCCTGATACCATACTGTTCCTCCATGTAAGATATTCTTGTGCATTATGGTCAGACCTACATTTTTATTTTTTTATTTCTGATTCATTTAAGGGAACCAAGAAGTCATCATTGTGAGTGAAAATCACATGGACCTCACCTGAAAATTCTGTACACAGAAGATTCTAAAATCATCCCAGTGGTTACAGAATGAATCATAATATAGTAGGCATTTAGCTGGGTTTTTTAGTAAATTGTTTTAATTGGACAAAAGTATATCTGACATGTTTAGCTTACACATCTATTACAGGGTAGAACTCACTTAAGTACTCTGTTCTAATAGGATTTGCTGTGAAGTTTGCCACATTTTGGTCAAATAATCCTGCAACCAAGACTGATTTCTCTGAACATATTTGCCAGCTGGGACTTTATTAGGTTAGAGCACCACTTCATGCAATTAGGACCTGTGGGCACTAATGTAATACAAATAAATAATAATATGTTGCTGTAAAATAGTTTGGATAAATAATTGATCACACAGATTAAGTATGAACTATTTGCTTGCGCTGCTGTTTGCTGTGTCACCGGCCACAGAAGTTCCATGACACCGCTCCTGCTCGCTGGCTACATGGCAGAGGTTTTTTTAACGCAAGAGTGAGGGAAGTGTAGGGGGGGCTGACTGCTTTCAGTTCCTGGGCATGTCCACTGTTGATAATTTATTCATGCATTTTCTTCTGCTTGCTTGTTCCACTTTTTCAGCTCATGTTTATCATTACAGCTCCCTGGAATTCAATGGAATAATATTCATTTGTCCTTTTTTGACTGAGAATGTGGCTAGATAAAATTTCAGTCAGAACTAAGAATAAGATAGAAACCCTGAGTGTTGCTAATCCTGAATCTAAGGGCCTTATTCCTCACAGGTACTGCTCAGTCCCTGATTCAGTACAATCTTTCGAGCATTTGCCTAAATCCCACTGACAGTAATGGCCCACAAGCACATGCTGAATGCAAGCATCACAAGAAAATACTCTGATTATGGTTCTCAGAGTCCTTCTAACAGCAGATCCTTGAAATGTGAATGCAGCCTTAAAACTAAAATTCAGTTTATCACATCCTGAAAAGCCAGGAAAATGAGAAATCTGCCTCTGAATGTGTTAACGCTCATTTTTGCTTTGAAGAACCAGCAGTTTCCAGATTATGGCTCTAGTATTTTAAAACTTAAAGCCCTAGAGTCCAAGACAAAAACTA
Organism: Egretta garzetta; assembly: GCF_000687185.1. Classification (NCBI taxonomy): domain Eukaryota; kingdom Metazoa; phylum Chordata; class Aves; order Pelecaniformes; family Ardeidae; genus Egretta; species Egretta garzetta. Next base: position 1,548,223 of record NW_009259188.1, read on the forward strand.
AGCTATTGATTAAAAGAAAAGCCATGGAAATGTTAAGAGTTCAAATAAAGCAATGAAGATGCTTAAATATCAGCATTTTTTTGAGCCTTTTAGTGTCTTACTGACTAGGGAAGCTCAAGAGAACAAAACCGTCTCCCTTGCTGTGAGCCAGTGGAGCTCATAGCCCCTAGCTGACAATTTTTTCCCTTAGCTCTACAGGCTACGACCACCACATCCAAACCTTGGTGAAATGAGTGTTAAGCCCACTGAAAAGTATCAGAAATGGAAATACACAGGGAAAAAAAAAAAAAGCCATACAATTTTCTGAAGCAGCTGAACTCGGAGAAGACAAAATCAAGGGGGGGCACTAGGTCAATTTGAAAATAGATAACAGAACAGACCATTGTTATTATTTTCTATTTGAACACTAAAAAAAATTTCAAAAATCAAAAATAGCTTTGCCAGAAATGGAATAAGTTCCACTCTGTTCCACTAAGCTGCATGTCTTTGGCCTGATTTTTATACTCGGGAGAATGAGCAAAGTTTGGCCAGCAGATTTACTGGTATCTACTCTCCACCCCCTTCCACCTGGTAGCATGATCCTTCCCGGGCTGCCTCTGTAGCAGCAAAAAGCGAGAGCTCCTACTCCATTGCTTCCCAGAATATAGCAGCAGGATCACTCCCTGCCTCCTCTCCTAGCAAGAGGCTGCCGAGCAGTAACCTAATAAGCAGGGCTGGGAGACTTATAGAAAAACATCAATGAGATGGAGGTGCGACTAGTTGTACAAAGTAAACGTCAAAAAGGAAAATTCCTCTCTGGGAAGGTACATCAGGCAAGCCTTGGTCATGTACGTTTGGATTTCATTCTCTGAAGTAAAGTTAGCTGGACAACATTCAACTCCTGGGCTTGCAGATCCCAGCTTGACTCTGCGAAGTGCCGATCGCCATCCACCCCAATGGACTTCAGGGACAGCGACAAGCAACCGAGCCCAGGAAGAGACAACAGCCGTCATTTTGCAGGATCAAGCCCATCGCGTGACGCAAGAGACCATTTTTTACTCTGACACATGTGAGGGGATAAGGTACTAAAAGATAAGTACAACAAACCGGTGCCTGCAATGTTCACATAAGCAATGTTTCGGATGCAGCAATAGTAATAATAAAAATAATAAATAATGAAAATGTAAACCTGGGTATGGTTTCTCTTAGATGCAAATTAAGATTTAAATATAAAAATGATAGGCTTCTGCTAATCCTTCTTAGGAAGTCATAAATTGTTAATCAGACCTTAGGCAGTGTTGTTTAATACCAACTTTAATAAAATAGCTGCCTCAAGCAGAAAGACAGTTGGGATCCTGACTCTAAAACTTTGGTAGCTTCATCCACATTTTTGTAGCCTGAGGCTCTTACACTACCATTGATACCAACTCCTTTGAAATATGCTCATTTTTTAGGCTGCTAAATTATTAAACACCTTATTAGTAGAAAGATTAGATGGAAGAAAAGTCATCTCTGTATGACGGAAAATGGATTGGAAGAGGAAGGAAAAGTTGAGGGAGTATTTACATAAAAGATACAGCTCTGTTGTTGATATACAGAGGTAATCCATAATCCATAACTCATTTAAGAAATGAACCCATCAAATTACATCACAATGCATGACAAATTGCTACTGTTGAGCTATCCTACAATAAATCACACAGAATCATTCTTGTCAAGAGTAAAACTTGTTTGAGACTAAAAAACTAATGTCTCTGCAAGGTTATTTTCCCTGTTGTTCCATAGGATCTGTCTATGACACAGTGTCTCACATTTCCATCATATACTTTGATGGGGGTAGCACAAGTTCCCTTGTACAGGGCAACCACAAAGTCTGCCAGATTGAAACTGCTTTGAAAACTGCAAGAAAGGGAAAAGGAAGAAGCAGAAATGTTTCTTCCTCATTACTCCCTAATAATATTTGTCAGTCAGGTGAGCAGATCTGTAGACTAAAAAGAAATAGAAGCAGTCATTTCCTTAAGTGCAATGCCTTTTCACTGTATGTCCAGAGCAGCTTGTTAGCATGCTAATTGTTTAGTTTAATATGCAATACAGAGCACACTTACTACTTTGAAGTGCTTATTCATGATGTCATGGATATTAGTGTATATTTCTTAATTACACAACAGGACAATCTTTCCCCCCGTCAACCTACACTTTCTGTTGCTCTGATTGGTTTCTCTAACTAGCCAGAATAATCATTTTGCCACACAGATGCAGATAAGGAAAAAAAAATGTAAACAATTTTAAAAGCCGTTTTAATTTAATAACAAATTGGGAGCCGTACTTTGTGTTAAATTAGCACTGCAAGCCTCATATCAATTCAAGGCAAGGTTCCTTGTTCGTTACTGCTTAATTAATCAGTCCTGTTTCCATCTAAATGAAAAGTTTTCTCTCTCTCCCCTATCATCTCTAATATCTCATTTTAGGCAGCACATCAAGTTAATCTTGCTTACATTAGCAACTTATTTCTAATGGCTCAGCTCAGTTATTTACAATAATTCATCCTATCCCAGCTTGCAGCTGAATCCTGCTTGGTCCTTTTGCTCCGTTCGGACAGCCAGAATCAATGGTAAAACAGCAAGCTCAGAGTGAGCTCATCTGGCCCTGTGATGCGCTGACTGAAAGACAGGGACCTGCTTCTCACACACTGATGTCTACTGAACTTTTGGCTTCCTGGCGTGTCTTGGCTTCCCACAGGCAACATGCACAGAGCTGGGCAAAGGATCGTTATCTCATAAAACAACAGACGAGCATGGAACAGTCCAATGGAAGAAGAGAAATATGTAAGGGAAGGAGAACATACAGGGTTGGGTGGTACCTGAAAACATATCCTCATTGCCCTTTATACAGCACATCCTGTAAATAAAGCTGGGATAACCATGAGTCCTGCACTACCATCAGTGGTGTATATAAAAAATATCAAACCTTCCGCCACGTCACCTTCAAAGGGAGTGAAGAATGGGACTTTAAGCACCAGCTGGCTGAGTATCTCCTCCTTGTGCTCACCCCACCATTCCCAGAGCTGGAAACTGCTGCCGCTGCCATCATCTAATACTTTCTATCACCACGGTAGCCAAGCACTTTAAGTTTGGGACTTAACAAAAGACCTTGGGTGTTTTGGACTGCACCAACCTAGCCTTAGTCAAACACTGAAGCTGGGGTCGCTGGTAGCCATCTAGTTTATGTGCTCACCGTTGCTAAGTTCAGCCTACAGAAGTAAGTTTTCCGGCTGCCTCCTGGGGCTGGGATGCCTGCCCGTGCCAGGATGCTACTGCTCATCCCCCTCCCTCTTCAGGCACTCATCCCTCTTCCCTCTTCCCCCCTCCCTGCTCCAGCAGCTCCGTCCCACAGTGACCTGCAGCCTCTGAGACGTAACAGATACCGCCTCGGGCCAGGGCTCGAAACCAAATCTGCTCCTGAGATGCCAGCACCACACGAAGGCTGGTTTTAATGCCGGTTTCACCAAGCATAAATACCTCTGCAATAAACACAAAATATACAATATTAAATAAGCTACTCCAAGAGGACAAAAACTGTTCTGGAGTAACCCCAGTGTTTGCTTTTGCTCATCCAGGATTCAGGATGGTATCGCAACAGGAAACAAGGATGTGCAGTGTATTTTAACCTCCTAGATTTGTGGCAACCAGCTTCTGACCTCTCTTTTACCAGCCTGGTTGAAATTACAACCTGTTGCTAAGGAAAACTCTGTCATACCTTAAAGTAACTGTGATATCAAGTGGCTGTGAGATATCTGACAAATGAATTACAGTAGATTAACGAGGAGCTGCTTCAGAAATCCTGCAAAAGACACCCTAACATGCTGCAATATGATAAGACATTGCATTTAATAACAACATAAATTCTGTGTTGAGAAAAGTGGGAGCCTGTTTTTGTGTTATTTTGGGTTTGTTTTTTTTTTCCAAGAGGAAGAAAAATCCTTTCTACAAATTGGAGTGCATACTTCTGTTTCTGGTGGGAAATGCTGCTCTGTAAAGCACTGAATTTGAAAGCTGCTTGAGAATAGATTGTCTGCAGAATTGTGCTGATGGCTGTAAATACTAATAAATAAGATACACCAGGCAAGCTTTTTTCCTCGGATGCTTATGTACTGCTTCCTCTTAAGTGCAGATGACCTGAAGACACAAGGCACCAGAAGGAAGAATCCGAGCTAAGAATTGGCTTTAGAGATGTAACGCACAGCGACACTTGCACAAAGGAAAGATGCTCCTGCTATGTTCCAGCAGACCGAGCCAGCAAGTGACAATCTCAGCCCAGCCCCCTGCATCCCCGCTGCAACTGCTCCCAGCTGTTGATGGGAGCAGAAGGACAGCAGAGAATCCACCTCCATGCTGTACAAATAAGCCAGGGTTACATTGCTGAGGGGGCTTCAATGGGAAATGATGATCATTCCTTACACAGGTTTTTACCCATCCACACTTTTCCTAGTCTATTTAGGGACACCAAGTATACAAATTTTTGGAGGTCATGGTTTGGTCACCATGGAAATAATTGCAAAGTTGTAAACACTTCATTACAAGATCCTGACATCTTGATCCAGGAAAGCACTTAAGAATTCAAACAGTCTTGTGGACTTCAGTGCAGCTTATTGGTCTGTTTAAAAGTAAACTGCTCTGGGACCAGGTATGATAAGGCAGAGAGAGAGAATGCTGCATTGTTTATAGCAGAAATAACTTGGTAATTATCAGCAGTGAGAAGGGAAATACCAGAGCAGGGCATTAATATTATTTAGACTTAAATGGAGTTTAGATGAAATACAGAGTTTTATAAAACTGGTCGGCACAGCATGAATTGCTTAGAGGGATGTGGCTGGTGGACTTGAAAGTTGCTTCTGCATCTTTTTCCCTTTCAGCAGTGACAGCTAAATTGAGCACCAATTTCACAAAAGGAATTTGCTCCCTGAAAGGGATTCTAGCTCTATATTCCTGCTCTGTGATCTTCCAGAGCACTCTTTTGAGCTGTGAAAATGAGGAAATAGGCTGTCTTGAATTCTTGTAGTGGTCGATCATTTTGCAAGGCCAGCTCCAAAAGCATTAGGGCATAGTAGGTGGGACACGGCTCAGAACCTGGTACTATTTGGATCTAACTCTGCCATATAACTTTAATGTGTCTTTTTTATGTACCTTTTCCTACTTCTCCCTCTATTTATACTAGGATCAATACCCACACCAGAGGTATTGGTGTACACCATGTCCTTATTCAAGTAACTTTCCTTTGACTCACCTTTGTGTCTATGCACTAGGAATTCTACTCCTTAGATGTTTACAAAGCAGGGGTGCTTTGAAATGAATTTGTACAGTCATGGAGGTGAACCAGAGAGTGCAGTGTAACCTTTGGATGCCCCAAACCTTGGGCAGCAGCATGCAGAAAAGGCAGCCTTTTATGAGACTTTTTTTTTCTCTCCCACAGGCATAAGTAGGTGGGAATGGATGAGGCAGGGAATGATAAAGAAACTCTGTGGCCAGTCCAACCGGGCCAGTGCAGAGAGGAAGGTCACCGCCACCTTGCCTGGGGACAGCTCAGATTACTTTCTCCTGGGAATAAGATACCCAGCCTTGTCCCGGATGGCTCTGGAGCTACCCAGCCTCCCCCTTCCCCTCCAAGCAGAACGCGCCTGAACAAACAAGCAAAAAACATCCAGAAAATCCTTTGGGGAGAGAGTGTCAAAGCGGCTGCAAGGAGTCCTTGAGAAAAATAATTGGCTTTCTTTTGGATGAAAAAAGAGACCCAAATCTGGTTTTTTTCCCCCATCCATTCTTTGATCAGCTCCAACAGCTCGAGTGAGCAGCAGAGAGGCAGGAGGGTTGACTGCAAGCTGTAGTTGCTGTAGATCCTGGTTCAGCATCCCTGCTGTGCTATGGCCTCCTCGTGTGACCTTGGGCAAGTCACCCACCTCTGTTGTGATTCGATTCCCTCTGCTGTAAAACAAGGCCAATTATACAGGCCAGTCTCGCAGGGGGGCCGTGTGGTGAAGACATATTTTTTTAGACATTGTGGAGTACTTCAACAGCTTTTGAGTGAAGGCCCCATGTCGATCAACTCTGCCTTGTCCCTTGCTTGAAGCAAGACTCCCAAATGTCCACAGAGTGTCTCACAATGGTAGTGGTATTTTATTTGGCAGGATACTATAAGCTATTTTGTTTTCTTTTTGTCCACGAGGATGCTTTTGTCAAATAACGATTGCCAGACTAATGACACCCTAAAGTTACAAACCACCAGGCACTCAAAGAGAATCAATTCAGCGAGGAAACAGATTTCACCTGAATGCTTAGGGCAAAACTAAAAGCAATCGTGCTTTTAATTATTTTTGTTAATGTATTGGAACCGGGGCGGGGAAGAAGGAGGAGGACATGTGGATATCTTTCTAAGCAAGAGGGCTTTCCCCTGGGTGAGAGTGTCGGTACGGAGGTTGGCCCCCATGCTGCACGGTGTCAGCACCCTGGTTGGGACCCACAGGCACGTGGTGTGGTTCTCCCACACAAGACAGGTCTGGATCCCCACGACCTTCAAGAACGCACAGCAGAGTTACCATCAGAGGCAAGTATTTTCTTTGAGTTTGGTCTTACCCTTCCCACCAAAGCAGAGCTACATGCTAATGATCGTGTTGATTAAGCAGTCTTTGTGCTTATAGAAGCTATTAACTGACAATTGAAATGCAGCAGTTAGGGAGTAGGCGGCTCTGCCTTACACCCAGACAAGCATGCACCTGCAGTACCTGGGGAAACTCAACTAGTGTTTAATT
>NW_009259188.1:1555025-1556712 GCF_000687185.1 Egretta garzetta
TGAAGAAGTGGAAATGCTGGAAAGATGCACTACCTATTATCTCACAGGCAGCGGTAAACATTACTGCAAGATAATGGAATTAGTTTAGCTGAGAGGAATTAAGGTACCCAGATAGTACAGGACCGATCTCATTCATAAAGTGCTCTCTTCTGTGCGTTGCGGTGTGTCACTAGGGAAGAGCTGAGGGGTTATGATGGCTATTTTTGTTGCAAATCAAATCTGATAGTCACATGCTGGCTAAAACTAAGCACTTTCTGACTATATATAAATGCATATGTATATCCTGACAAGACAGGCTAATTAATCCATAAAATATTTTCCCACAATGCCAGAAAAAAGCCATTATTGAACAGGTTACTTAAAACATAGCAAGGTTGGCACCGCTCCCAAATGCAACCAGATGGAAATGTATATGCCCCTTTGTCTGTGTGTTTGGCAAAGAGGAGAGTAGGGAGAGGGTGTCTTGTGGCTGGGTGTGAAGAAAGATAATGCAGTATCAGTGTAATCTTGGATGTTTCAGCACAGTGCTATCAAGTGCTCTGGCACCGCCACAGTTAAGCAATCACTTCTTCACTTAAAGCTTCTTTCTGGAGGTCCAACACCATAACTCATGAAGGACACCATGCCAGACGTGCCTTTTCCATCCTGGCAGGGCTCACAGACTCCCCTCACCAGAAAGACGCAGTTTCCCCGTCAGCATTGCTCCTTGCTGCTGCTAAGGGGGTTGCAGCTGCAGGAAAAACTCTTTTCTGGTTTGTTTTGAAAGAGGGAAATACTCGAGGAGCGGGCAGCTCCACGAGACTCGATGTACCAACGAGCAATGTTAATTCACACCACTCTAAACAGTTCTGAGCTATCCTAGTTTCTTCTGGGAATGCTCCTGTTAACAAACAAACAAAAGCACAAATATAAATATTCACAGTATTTGTTTGGGCCTTTCAGTGCCAAGTGCACAACCAGGAAAATAAATAAAGTGGAAGACAATGTTGGCAACCAGCCACACCTGGAGTAAGTACAGGAGATGGTCACGGGTGCAAGAGGGGATAACACTGCCTGAAACAGGGAGGGGAAGCCGCTGGTGGGTGATCAGGATTAGGACAGAAAGCAGTGCTGGATGGACTCCCAACAGATACCGGCCGGTCACTGGGGAGGGAAGAGAGAGAAGCTCTTAGGCAGAGATTTATGGCAAGAAAAACCCAAATGGATGTGAAAAGAAATACTCAAACATTTTAAAAATGCTTTTATCCAGCACTTTCTCCACCTAGTTCCACTGCAACATCACTCACAACACAACCCAGAGAGGATGACTTTTTCTGCTGATGTTTTGCATTAATTATGCATCCTTCAAGGGTGTTTTCAAAACTCAGACAGGGACTAATAATCTGCCCTGTACCTTTTGTTAAGCAATAAAGACAGATAACAGCTGGGTTTAATCGCACCAAACATTCCCTCTACATCTCGTTTCTCCCCATCCCAAATGAAATGAAGTGAGATGTCATAACGCCTCTCTCCTCACAGAGCCCAGGTTCTCCAGACCCCTCAGAAAGGGCTGCCATGACTAAGCAAGCAGCATGAGTAAACCAGCTGCTACTGGATTTTTATCTCAACCAGAACACATTTAAACTTGAGAACCGTATTTATACTGCAAGCAGAATCCTGCATAGAGTCAGCAGAAGAGATTGGGTTC
>NW_009259188.1:1556861-1560129 GCF_000687185.1 Egretta garzetta
ATGTGAGCCCAAGTAATTATTTAGAAAAAGAAAAGAAGCAAGCCCCAAATGATGCAAAGCCTTTGAAAAAATTGGAACAGTTACTGCAGCTAACTAGGTCTTTAAGGGGTTAATGAAGAAGTCTTCCTAACACCCAGCTTCCAAGGCACAGCCCCTCCATGGCACTTCCCGCATGCTTGCGATAATCAAAAGATACTGAAAACCAATTCTACTTTATTCTGGTATAATTGCAGCAGAGCCACTAGAGGAATTGCAACCATTATGCAACATGAGGCACCATCACAGTGGGGCCTGCTGTTTCCAACGGATTCTACCCACTCGGTTTTATAGATTTCAGCTACCTTTCATTTTAGTAATTAGCCACCATTTCCAAGGAGATCCATAAGCAATTTCCTGCTCATCTTGAGCCATAACACTGCAAGACTGCACTGGAAAGGGAATATAGTTTAAAAGTAGTCAACAAAGGGCAGACGGGACACTAAAAAGTTCAGTTAAGCAGGAGATGGAGACCACCATCTCATTTAACAACAGATAAATGTTGATGCCCTCCAGATCTGCTTGACCACTGCATGGTGCACAGGCATCCCCTGGAAAACCCAACAGCGATTCCTTCCAAACTGTGAAATACTGCAGGAGCCTATTAACAAGCAGGAGATTGGGGTGCTGAAATCTTTGGTCAAAGCAAAAATGATGTAGGAGACGTGAGGGGATAGAGGACTGAGGGGAGGATCCTGCCCTTGAGTAGAGGGTTGCTTGCAGAGAGAAGGTGCTCTGGCAGGATCTCGGCTGGTGAGGAGAACAGGCACATTCGTAACTTCTACCAAGTTCGCATTAGTTTCAAGAACTTCAGCAGAAAGGAAGGAATGCCTCCCCCCCAACATTTTTTTAACGTGTGTGTTTTGCTTTCAAGGAAGTATCTCAACTAAATATTATTGAAACAGCAGATGGCAAAACGCAAACTTTATGAAAAGAGAAGGCTGCCTTGAGCGGCTTGTTACTGTTTGCATGGGAGAGCTGTGCAAAGGAGGAAAGGAGGGAAGAGTCAGAAATTAAGATGCATATTTCTAGCTGAACAACTTGGTTAGAAAATGATGACCATGTCTATAGATGTAATCTTTAGAGTGCTGGCATGGAGATATGCAAGAGCTGTGAACTGGTGTGAAAGCTGAAATACCTAGAGGGACTAATAAGTCCCTACGGGGACCCCAGTTCCTTAAATGGCTGCAAAGGATAATTGCAGAGAACTACAACAGGACTGAATCAATGCCATTTTCCCTGGGAAAAAAAAAATAAAAATTATTGCTGCCTCTGATTACTTTATTCTGAAAAGACTGTCTGCTTTCTCCCTCCCTCCCCCAGCTCAAAAGTCAACTGCAAGCCACTAGAAATATGTCCAGAAAGATTATGGTGCAGCTGAAAGCCAGAAGCATATGAAAGTATATATTTACTGGTGCTGTGTCAGATAACATCTGAGAGGAGAGGAAAAAGGGATTCAGCCCTGCAGTCTTTATTAGCATGTTTGGGCTGTTTAAAGGAGCTATCCAATTGTGTCATTGCTGCCAGGCCTCTAAAACTGTATATATCCGTGATAAAGGAATCTACTTGATCTTGATCACAAGCCTCCAAGCCCTACCCGACTCTCCTGTGACATGCAAACTTACTGCCTTTAAACAGGAATTAGGAAAAAAAAAAAAAAAAGGAAATTAATAGGGATGCACCATTACCCATAGCATTATATTGCTCAGGAACAGATGTTAATCAATTTTATGGAATGCTTTAAGTAATATGCAAGCACTTTTGCACAGAACCGGCTGCATAATAGAGATTTCAGCCCAGCAAATACATGAGATAAGCCTTTATCTTGACTGGGAGAGTTACGTCTATTTTGATTAAAACCAGAGAGGTCTGCACGTTCAAACAATTTTATTCCCTTGGAATTATGTTATTACCAGAATGCTATTACTTATGGTCCTGTGACAAAAGGGAATGGAAATAACCTTGCTCTTGATCGTAGTGTTCTCCTTGCGCATATGTTCATGCACATAGCTCATAAAGTACATATGTAGGATGTATGCACCATCCTCACAGATTCCCGAATAGAGAGGAACAACTGTACTCTCTATCCCAGCTGCGCTAGAAGAACAGTGAATTTGGAGAAAGGACTGACCTTACACTCTGTAAGGAATTTTTGCTACACAATCTCCCAGGCAGTGCTAACAGAACTTTAAAATCCCACATCATACACAAGTACAAGGAAAAAGGTGCCCCATCTTCTCGGTTTGTATAAAAGTAGCAGTTGTGCCACCGTGCTGGGAGTAATTTTGGTCATTAAACTTCTTGATCCTTGAATGTCATCAGGAGTTACTTAGGTGACCATCCACTTGCACTTGCAAAGTACTGCATTTAACTCTCCATAAAATATGGATTTTATTGCAGCAGTGACAAGACTCCTCTCCACAGCCGCTGACCTCTACTGCTAGTGCTTATCTCTTGACTCAACCTTTTGCGTAAGAATACATATATATAGTATACATGCCGTGTATTGGCATCCCTGTTTGTGTGCATGTAGGTGTTATATACATGTGAATATATAAATAGTTCAATCTATCTGACATACAAAGTATGTTACCAGCTCCTTTAGCCACATCTACCACATAACCAAATTCAGCACTTTCTTTCTGCAATTATCCAACTTCTGTAAAATGCCTGCACGCCTACCCCCTTTCTTCCACCACCTCCGTCACTCCCCAGCCCATTCCTTTATCAAATAAAAGATTTCACATTTGTCAATTCCTGTAACGTCGCCGGCTCTGCCCCCTCTGCCCCCTTCTTTTTGCTGAGGGAGAGCCTCATTTCAGCTGTGCTCTACATTCAGCTCTGCACTTTGCCTCGGATTTTGCTGCTGGTCCGAAGGGGGTTTGCCCTGTATCCATTTCACAACAACTAGGCAAGAAACCTAGACGGGTTTTTTATCATTATTATTTTCTATATATTTGTCACGCTTCTCCTTTTATTATTATCATTGCTGTTCTTCTTCCTATTATTATTATTATTCCTTTCCAAACACACACGACCCTCCTCCTGCTCTCACCACCTCCCCTCGACCGAGGCGCCTCGCTGGCGATAACGATTCCCAGGAAAACGCCGCATCCCTTCGCCTGACTTAAAATGACAGCAAAGGTGGTGCCCTCCGGGGCCCCGGGGGGTGGGGTGGGGGGGCGACACCCCTGCACGGCGGTGGGGTGCGGAGCCCTCTGCAAGCCAGCTG
>NW_009259188.1:1560773-1572050 GCF_000687185.1 Egretta garzetta
CCCTTCCCCATCCCTTCCACGCATGAACGGCTGCCTTCAGCCTGTCTCAGCAGTAGGTTTTCCACCCACAAGCGAGTTTTTTGAAAATCTTTTCTTTGTCTGTCTTTTCTCCTTATAGACCGGGAGTTTTCCAGCCGTCCCCTGCTTTCTCCCCCCCCCGCCCTCATGAGGATTCCTGTCCTTCCTGGATCTCCTCTTCGTGCCCCACCACGGGAGACCGTTTCACGGTGATACCTCCTTCAACTTCATTAGAAGTATCAAACATAATGCTAGCAGAGATGCTTTCATGGAAATATTATTTTCCCCTTATCCCATCCTCCCCAACATGAAGACTTTTTAGAGAGACTTGGACTGCACTTGATGAACTGATTTCTTGTCAGGACAAAAAAAAAAAAAAAAGGAAAAAAAGGGGGGGGGAGGGGGGGGGGGGGGGATAAAGCGGAGGGAGAGGCACGCTCCTCTGTTGTGGACTGCGTGTTTATGCTGTGCGGCTGCTCATCCTCGGAGCCGTTTTCAAGTCCTTCTCTTGACACCAGAGATGCCCGACTGGTCCTTTCCCACACTTCCCGGGAACTTCCAGGACTTAATGAATCAAGAATTTCAGTGAATTATTAATGGAGATGACACTCTGTGGGGGTGATGGCACGTGGTGGTTTCTATGTGAATGAGAAGCAGTGGAGGAGGATTTTCCAGGTGCCCGCCTTTGCTCGGGCCCCCTCTTCCCAGAGGGCTCCCCACTCACGAGGTTATGACTAATCTTAATGCAGAAACAACCAAAACCTTGGCTTTTGCCGTGGGACTCGCGAAGTCCCTCTGCACACACGCACGTTGTACAGCCTTTCCCCCCACCCCCCAAGTCCAGCCTGAAATTAGGCTTTAGCTGATTTAATCTAAATATTAAAAGACAAGGTGGGAACTGCCTGCCCATTTATTATTTGCCTGACAAGAGTCCGCTCCAATTCAGCTGCATGGTGTCCCCCTAAGATTCATGGCAAATGTTGCAAGAAGTGAAGCTTTCTGCCATTTGCCTCTCACATCTCCGCAGTCTTAGGTTTGACCTTTATGATGTACTTTTTCCTCCCGCCAGTCAATTTTAAGCCGTCTTTTCTGTTCCTTTTTTTTTTTTTTTTCCCTTTTTCTTCCCTTCCTCCTACCCAACTCTCACAATCTCTGCTTGCTGTATGTCTTAAGGATGAGTCTGCGCTGGCTCTAAGCCACCTCTGTGTCCTTCTGTTTCTGGACATTTCAGAGCTTTTAGTATAATTTAAATACTCTGAGCACCAGAAGTTCAGGTAACAATCTTGCTGTTTGTGCTGTAATTTCTACAGTGCTGCAGCACATCTCCACAGCATAGCTGTTATCCCTGAAACTGGTACTGGGCTCCTTAAGGAAGCCTTCAAGCTATTCCCTACCGTCACTGTGTTGGTGGGGTCCCTCTTCAGTGCAACATTGGACTTTCAAGGACTCTGTATGATACCTACAACAGCCAAAGCAGTGTAAAGAGGATGGATTCTGCTTTCCATATTTTTTGTAAACTCTATTTAGGCAAATCACCCAGAAAAGCCACTTAGGTACCACTGCCGTTATCTAGCCATTTTAGTCTTTCCACACAACAGAATTTTTCCAGCCTGCAGATCGTTCTGACTGCTCTTCTTTGAACTTCCAGTTCCCTCTTTTTTTTTTTTTTTTTTTTTTTTTTTTTTTTTTTTTTTTTTTTTTTTTTGGGCAATGACAGGTCTGGAGCTCAGTGAATATTTGCAGAGTATTCCCATGAGAGCCTTCTGGACACAGTCTCTCTCTCATTTATGACAGACCGCATTTGCAGGCTTTCTTTTGCCCTGCCATATTGCATTGTCAATGTCTGATTCACTGCCCACTCTGACCCTGAGGTCTCCTTGGGCATTATTCATTCTTGGACGTATCTCATTCTGGTTAGCTCTAATAAGGCTGCTTTAGGCTATTTTTTTTTTTTTTGGCATTATTTCCTCAGATGGGACAGGGTTATTTATGTCCAAGATGGATTTCTGTATTTTTGTCAAAAAGGAAAATTTAGTGCAGGAACTGTTGTGTTCTCCAGAGCATGTATATGAGATTTTTATCTTATTGTTAATGATATGAATTTGTGGTTGACCATTTTAAGTCCACAGCTGTGTGAAGAAGCCTTTTTTTCATTTTTGACAGATGTTGTCAAGAGGACGCTCTTCTCCTCAACCCTCTTCTGTTGACAGCTATAATGATATTAGAATACCCAGACTAGATCAGGACATTAGCCCATGAGGTGTCCTGTATCTGACACATTAGCTGAGTGAAAGGCTCAGCTAGGCTTTGAAAATTAATCAGGATCAGCATTGGTTGAAATCAGCTGCCCTGTCATGAGGTGGAGAATTTAAAAAGATTCAAAGAAGGACTGAATATTGATGAGTCTAGCTAAGTCTAGTTCTTGAAGCAATCTAAAATTTGGAAATTGGGATGAGTAGTCCGTGTAAAATGGACTCACACCTGTCTTGTCTGTGACTCTTCTCTGAAGCAAGTATTCCTGCCCACGGACCGACACAGCACTGAAATAGCCAGAACAAAGATCCAAAGTGGCAACTTCTGCCTCTGTGGTCTCTGTGGAATGCCCAAACCCTTCAGACTGTGACCAAAATGTCTGCGCATCTCAGCTGTCAGCGCAAAAACAAAATACAGCATTAAGCTAGGAATATGTGATGGTTTTCTATAAGCTATTCAGGAGGAATCCCGTTTCCAAGCAATGGAAGATGCCTATGTGGGATTTAAGGACTAAGAAGAAAAATCCTGAAGCTGGTGAAAAGCCACCTACGGCTCACTACAAGCTGTAGTATCTATGAAACAATCGGAAGGTCTCACTTTGTAACTCCTCATATGAATCAGGCACTTCAGAGTTTTCCCAGCCCTGCTTATTCTCAAAAAACGCGGAGGGACCTTATTCTGAATTTATAAGGGAGAAACCTCAGTCTAAGAGAAATTTCCTTCACTCTTTGGGGCAGGGAGACATAGGGAGACAGAAAACATTCAAAAAAAATAAGATTATGACTACAGGTTCACATCACTGTGGCAGAAGGGAAAAAATTTACATTGAACCTGGTAGGCAGTCAGATGATGCCAAAATTTTTGAGGTAGAATAAATTAGTAACTTGGTGTCATATCATTGCGGATGCTACGCATGGTCACTATCCAGATCTTTAAAAACTCACAGTTTTACACTTTGGACCTTCTGTGATAATGAATTCCACAGGTGAACTGCATACAGCATAAATGTATCTTTGTTTCTTTGTTTGCTTTATATTGATAGCATTTTAATTTCAGTGTCAGTTTTATGTTAAGTATCAAGAGAATAATGAGCTCCTGGATAGTTTTAACCACATTCTTCATTTATTCTTGCTAATAGAATTCAAATTGTTTTAATTTTCGCTTTCCCAAGCTTGAATGACAGGTCTTCTAAGTCTCTAAACCCAGTCCTGTAGCTCCGTGTGCAGCACTGAAGGATTAGCCAGGCAGTTGTAAGGGGCTGAGATAATGTGTTGCAATCTACCATTACTCAAACTCATAGCACCGAAAGTGTCCCCTTGTGGTTTCTGAGTCCTCATCTGTTGCAAACACAGAAGAAACAGGTTAGCTCCAACCACTTTCCCATCTTCTCCTGTTCATACCCCTGGTCTGCTGTACCACTGAAGGAGTGATGGTTTGCCGGATGGATCCCAGTGATTGCATGCAACCCAGCACCGCTTATTTGTTCCTCTTCTCTGAAAAGTTTTGTTCTTCATTGATGTCCTGCTTCCAATGAGGCCCCCAAAACTGGAGAGAGGTTATTCCAGCAACTTTGAATGCCTTATTTGAGTTTGTTAGATGTTTTAGCCCCTTCTAGAAGCGGTGAATAAAAGTAGCTGGTGGCTTGATTGGTTGCTTCTTAAGCCACATGAGGAGCTACTCCATTTATGCCTATTCCATAGATATTTTAAGGTGAAAAAGATCCCTGTTGCGAGGTACAAAAGAACAAAGAAGCAAAATTTGCATCAGAGCTTGCTGATTTTGTGGAAACATTATGAAACCTGCCTGGCTTTTCTTAGCTTGCTGTCTGAACCTCTCAGCTGCCTCCCAAGTAAGGAACCCGGAGCTGAAAATTCTTGTAGTTTCATGGCTTCTTGAGTGTCTGTCTTTCTCCATTTCAGTGGTGAAAGGCAGGAAATTAAGGTAATTAGAAAATAGTAATAACATTTTTGGTTTATCCTTGAGATGGTTGTATTTATTCATTCACAGTGTAGCTCCTCTTAACAATCTGGATCTTCTGTCTTCTTGTCCTAGCTGGCGCTGATACTTTATTTTAAAAAGTGTTCTGGAAATTCAATCTTATAGTCAGCTATGATGCTAGGTGTTTGCCCTGTGTCCATCCAAACTGTCCAAAACAGCACCATTTTTCTTTTAGAAATAGCTATTATTCTGAATTGAATAATCCTGACCATTGTGGCCCTCCCCCAATGTTTCCTCTGGTGTCTAGTCCATGTCTTTTTTGCCTACGGATGGCAAAACCAATCTCATATTGAGTTAAACTCATACTGAAACAGATATTTTCAAAGCTGTCATACACCTCTGAATTTCTTACCTCTCCTAATTCCAGTGGTATTGAAATATCACAAGAACAGCTGTTGTTATGTTGCTTCTGGAGTCAGTAATTACAGAATTGGGTTGTGAAAGTAACATGCTAAACAGTGGCAGATGAGTTTCCCATACATCTACTTTAGGTGTGTTCAGCTGAACTGAACCTTTGCACTTCAGGGTTCACCCCTCACTCGTTGCAAACTACAAGGAAACTCCCTGGGTTTTTTAACTTTAAGAGTTAAGAAACTCTTAACTGCTGTTAAGAATGACAGTAAGCGAGTCCTTCGCCTCTACATTACCAATGTGTCTGATTGATCATTCCTGACAGAAGCATAAAAATGTGAGCATAACAAATAAGACGTGTAAATAGCAGCTAATGCCTTGGGAGTTTCATTGCCTCAACAGGTACATGAAGTTATAATTGCTCTAATCAGCACTCCCACAAGCAGTTAGCACTTCTACTTGCCGTAGAAGGGGCCCAAAAGGACAGAAATGTCTTCCATTCAAAACACCATAGAGACCAAACACATCACAACCGGTATGGTCTTTAAAACCAAAAGCTTACATCATTAGGATACGTGAGGAGCCAACACGCATCTGCATGCATGGGATAACAGCAAATGGAAAATCAGATTCTATCCCTCTAGCTGAATAATCATTATACAATAAAATCGGTTCATGGCCAAATTTCACTGTAAGTCATTCGGCTACAGTCAGAATCTTGATAGCTTCCCTGTAACTGATAAGAAATGTTATCAGTGATCCTCTGACGCTGTTGTTGTAGGAGTTGTTAGTCATGGGCACTAGTCAGAATCTGTAGATGTTGCTCTTGTCTGTGTGTGATGTTATTGCGGTAGAATTAGAAGGCAATGCAATTTTGCCAGCTCTGTCAAAGTTTTGGGTGCTTTAGCAATATTTTACAAAATGCACATAAATATTTTTTAAAAAATATTTCATTTCTGAAAAAACCTCCCTTTAATTTATTGCAGAACCCACAGAACTCTTTTGCAGGGTTGCATTTGATATCAAAATGCCTCACTTTGGCCTTGAAACCTGTTATTTATCTGTGTGAAGCTAACATTCTTACCAGTCCCCTGACTGTTTGTATCCATCGATTCTCTCTTATCTTAGGGTTTAAATTTTCTGTGTAAGTTACCATGGTTTAACCAGTTCCTCCTCACTGCCTGAGCCACAGTAACTGTCTATGTATACTCTCACATGGTAGAGAACACTATGTAATTTGACTTTGTCAATCCCTTTTCACTGTGGACTAGGCTAAAAAGAATTATCTTCCATTTGTTCCTGGCTAAGAGTGCCTATATGAACAGTTACTATGCTTCAGCTGATGTAGGCTACTCGCTGTGCAGTAATAACTTGCTTGTGAGTCTGACACGAACATACTTTATATTTTAATAACCTCTGGAGAATTGACTGTCTTTTCTGCCTCTGCTTGCACAGCACCTAGCACAATGGGAGAAAAAGCACTAAAAAAGCCATGCAAATAATTAATCCATCAAAATAGCAGTGTATTTTTCAGTAGTACACACATGCTCATATCCACTCTCAGACTTCCTGGCCCAGAGGGTTTGTCACCTAAATAGAGCTGAAAGACAAATGCTGAAAAGGAAAAGGAAGAGATGAAGTGAGTTAAGCTTCACACAGCAGGTCGGTTTAGATCTGGGGATAAAGTCCAGACCTGATTCCTACTCCACTCTAGTTCACACCAGTGTCTTATCCTCTTATTCACAATGCCTGCCACGTCTGGTTCCTACCAAAGGTTTCAATCCAGCCATATCTTTCTCATTTCTCAGATGAGTATTGCTGAGAACCACAGGTCACTCCTTCCCCCCAGCTGATCAGTTCCTCCTTCTCAGGATTATGATTTAGTCCAGATCTTCATCTTTCCTGATAACACTATTGATGCATATACCCATCTGCGTGTTAGGTTACGTCATCTACATAGGGAATAGTAAATCCATAATTTTTGAGTATTTTTTTAAAAAGTGGTGCTTTGCTTTCCCCCATCTCCTCCACTTCTTGACTGATATAGTCCCAAGTGTATTCCTTGCATGGCCGCAATGATCTATGGGGTTACAGTCAGGGTTGAATTCTGCAACACACACACCTAAGGCTGCAAATCTGCATTGCTTTTTTCTTAACAAAGTGGTTTAAGTAATTTTCCACTCCTCTACCTGTGGGCTAGTCACTCCCGCCTCTGCCCCAACTCACCTCTCTGGAGTTTTGTCATCAAAACCATCTGTGGGATGTGCTGTAACCTGGTCACAGAAATTGATGTGGTTAAAAATGATTGTTGCCAAAGTTAGTATAACTTAGATCATTTGAGTCACCTGTGGTAGCGGGTACATCTGAGGGAATGGTGAACTACTGCATCTC
The DNA here is from genome assembly GCF_000687185.1 of Egretta garzetta. Lineage (NCBI taxonomy): Eukaryota > Metazoa > Chordata > Aves > Pelecaniformes > Ardeidae > Egretta > Egretta garzetta. Next base: position 1,567,785 of record NW_009259188.1, read on the forward strand.
AGTGTATGTGCAGGGGAGTGGTGGTTGGGGGAAACTTCTTAAATGACTATGTCATTGGAAAAAAATGTAGTGTCACATTACACATTAAAAGATACATTCCCTTTTCAGGAGAAATTATACTGTAGCATAGTAATAAAAATGATGGAAACTCCCCAGGACATTTGTAAAAGATATTTCTCTAGCTATATACAGAATTTGCAGAGCTAGAGTATTAGCATTTACTTGAGCTAATCAGCAAATCTGCTACCTGTCTTTCTACTTGCCAGCTGATATTGCCATCCAAGAAAAAACAAACTCCCTTTACACCACAGCTTCATGGGTTCTCTGTATGCCACCCATTTTATCTAAGCAATATGAATTGATGTTCGTGGTGTTTGCCTGAAGGCAGGGAGCTAGTGAAGTTCTTGATGAAATTTCACGTGGGCTATTTTATACTTCCCCCCAATATGTCATATTTTTTTTCCTTCCTTCTTCTCTTTGGAATTCCTCTCATCTTCTTCCTCACAAAAGTGTTCATCTGAAGAGTGGAAATTGCAGCTTCTTGTGCCTAGCTTTAAAGCTGCCAGGTGGGTTAGTCATTAGACACCTCTTTGTCATCCCAGTTTTTGGAGTCCAGTGACCAGAACTTTTAATAACTGTCTTGTCCCTGGCTCTTGTGGACGTAAAAGTCATATTACTGTAAGAGAGTGACACTCATCTAAGTCTGCATCTTAAGAAGACAGGGGTATTTTGAATCTAAGTGGACATCTAAATTCCAAATGAAGGTGTGATTGCAGCTGAAAGGGTGGGAATGCCTGTGCAGTGTTTGTAAATGCATACACTTTTCCTAGGTGTCTACAGCATTTTTAAAAGCTCACCTGCTTCCATGCTGGTTGCTTGTAACCCCTCATCCCAGTCCTTCAGGGTTACTTACATGGTTGCCCAGTCATCTTGTATCCTCTATCCTCCAAGCCCTGGCCCTTTTAGGGAACTTGTAGAAACCAGGAGCCAAATCCTTGGCAGAATTTTTTGTGACTCCCTTAATATGGAGTTGCACAACTACACCTATGGGTGACATTAGCAGTACGGTCCCTAAAGATGTGGCATCTCGCTACAGGTTACCATGAAGTGCAAAGAAAATATTGAAATTTCATAATGCAGGTGGCTACTCAGCTTGGTATTAACATATTTTTTGGTCTTTTTGCCTTAAATGAAGAGAAACATTCTCTCCGCTGTAAAGGATTTCCAGTCAGAAGGAGAAGCAGCAACCTTTTATTTTGCATTTAATGAGAATAGCCCCCACTAGAAAAGAGCATATTTTCAGGACCTTTTTTATTTACTTTCTCAATTAGTAGCAAACTGTGATAGTAATTCACAAGAGAATTAACACACCGGCTTCTGCATTTCACTGTCTCCTCTTCCTGTAGCTATTTTAGGAACTGCAACACCGTGGGATATACCTAGTTCCCACTAATAGGTACTATACTGAAAAAGAGAGAGCTAAGCATCCTCTACTTGATCCTCTTTCCAATTTCTTATTCAGTGGGCCTTCTAGCAGGGTGGGAAACGTTTTAGCAGAAATTAGAGCAATGCAAGTGGGCTTTTGTAAGAAAAAGACCATCTTGCAGTTGAATGAAAATAAGGAGACTAGCAAGCACCTATGATAAAACAGGGGAAGGCACCAGCTGCTCTGGGATTCTTGTTGGAAATGTTAGTTTATTGACCTAGGTTGTAGCTCTGCAAATTAATTGGAAACAGACTGGACTTTGGGCACCCGAGTAGTCCCCCCAAGGCTGAAATGACTGTCTTGGGTCCTCACTGAATCAGGGCTTGAGGTGCTATGGGAATTAGCACTACAGTAAGCCCTCTGTGGATGATGAAGAGTTAAAAAATCCTGTTTACATGTTCTCTTTGAATCGGGTGAAGAAATATTTCCTGAATCCACAGGCTTTTTTTCACACTTGAAATACCTTATAGCCCTTTTGAATATTTTTGTAGTGCTTAACATTAGCATCTCTCACACAGTTTACATTACTTTGACTTATGGAGGTCCCACTGTGGAGGATTGGGAAAAACTAAAGTTCTGTATTAGTAAGCCCGTGACAGAAAAAAGAGGCAATTATCTCTTCCTTTAAAAGCTCCAAAGTGTAATTCTTGCAATTAATTCCTACAAGGTTCAGAGAATCTAGGCTGGATTTGGTTTGTGGTAGATATTTACATTCTCTTTGGATGAGCTATATATTTATATATAAGAACAGTGATTTCAGTAACAATCATCTACTTAAATTTGTAAATCAAATAGACCCTATGGGGCATCTGATGTAAACTAGCAAACTGTTGTTAGAGGTCCAGCTGAGTATCTGATGCTACGGATAAAAATAGGTTACTTGGCATATCTTTGACTCCAAAAAAAAAAAAATTATATAAGTCTCTTTCTTGCTAGAATTAATTCCCTCTTCTGTTTTCTCCCATATGACTAGTTATGTATTAGCTAAACACCACAGTAGGGAAAATACCCAACAACTATTTGGAGATATAAAACCAGCCTAATATAACACATTCAACAGGAATATAACCCATAGGAGCTGTTGGGGTGGGGCCTTAGGAAAGAGCCATAATTTATAATTGGCCACCGTTTGTCTGACAAAAGAGAGAGAAATTCCGAGTTCAAAAGGGACTTCAAAATGTGAACCTGTCAGAGTGTGTGCATTGTATTTGCTTTGGATGGTGCATTAACATCTCGAGCAAAGCTTATGCTATTTTGAGTGATGGAGGTCCTACTGTGTAGGGCTGGGGAAAAAAAAAAATCGAGTTCTGTATTAGTAAGCATGTGACTGGAAAAAAAAAGGCAATTATCTCTTTCTTTAAGAGCTACAAAGTACAGCAGTGGTAGCTTCTGACAAAAGTAAACTAGATGTACACAGCTTAAAGGTAAACTGAGGACATGCAGATGAAAAGTTCAGACCTCTCTTCCTTCCCCCCTCCTTTCCTCACCCACCCTTGTGATCTCTTTGCTACAGTTTGAGAGAAAATCTGGGGCACTTGCTTCTTTTATTTCTTCCAGGTTGTTATTTTATCTTCATTTTTGGTAGAGCGGTAATGATATCCAGTGGCTGCTTAGATGAATCACTGATAGATATTCCTTAGGGATATTCCAGAAAAATGCATCCCAGCCAGGACTTATTTCCTAAGTCACAGCATGAATTTGAAACCTATACAGTCTGCCAACAGTAATCAGCTTCTATCACTGGTCAGGTTTACATTATTTTTTCCCTGGCACTCTTCTTCAACCCTTCTATTTTCTCCACCCCCACCAGCAATTAAAGGCTGCAACGAATCTCTTATGTGCGTAAGAAGGCGAGAACACACACAGGATCCTTTCTTACCTTTGCATTTTATCTCCAGAATTTTACAGCTTTTTTTCTCCCTTTGCAATCACTAGCTTATGCTGGCTTGGTTTAGGATTAACAAGATACTTACATTTCTTTTCTTGGGTCCTCTGCAAGAGGAAAACTGGCTATACATTTCTCCTCTTGGAAATCTGCAAAGAGTAGAGGCATAATCAACAGAAAAGGAAAGGATCGGGAATATTATAGTGAAAAGACAGGTGAGCTCTATCCAGGGATCTGAAATCTTGACATGAAAAATGACATGTGCAAAGGATCCGTATCAGTTAAGGATGTAAATGCGGTGGCTGTATTCAGTGGTTGCTTCTGCAAGTGCAAAGCAAACTCCCCAAAGTGCAGGTTGCGTCATGAAACGACCTAATGGCTAAGGAGGAAGTTTGTCCTCTTACTTCTGAGCCAGTCATTTGAATTTGGACCATGCAGGTAGCGACCAGGATTGATCCGAAACTGGGAACCGCTTGCCGCAGAAACTGCTCCAAACATGTTACAACATCACTCTGCAAAACCTTCTGGCTGTGATGTTACCTTTTATGGAAAAGATCTTCTCCCAGTACAGCTTTTGGAGTGGCAGAGCACATCAGCTCTCCCTCCTCAAGGCCTTTCCAGTTGGCCTTCGCCAGCTGCATCAGCTGCCTGTTAGAAAGCAATCTATCACTGTTTTTACGCTGTTACACAGTGGGCAAATTTCTAAAGAAAAAAGCCTTTAGAACTGGACGAAAATAATTTCCCAAACTTGCATGCCAATTTATCTGTTACTGTAGCAGTACCAAGAGCTCCGGTGGCCGAGGTGATGTGATGTAGAGCAAATGCTGCCGGCTTCCGTGTGTGCGCCCGTCCTGCTGCCGCAGCCCCCCCTGGCACAGGGCTCGGGCAAGCCAGG
>NW_009259188.1:1572285-1673818 GCF_000687185.1 Egretta garzetta
CCCGCCCTCCGCGGGCACGGGGCTCGGGCAAGCCAGGTGTGAGGCGCAGGAAGGCAGCGAGGCTGCCTTCACACCAGCGTCGCCTCGCCTGTGGTTCCGCGCTCCTGAAGAGTGGATCTGGGCAGCTGGTTCGCTGCACCACAGGCATCTGGCCTGTATCAAGAACAGGCTCACAGTTGCGTATTTTTTGCTGTTGTTGTTGAACCACAGCATAGATTCACAGTAATGGATGACGGTGTGTTGGTACAGCGGCTGCATATTTGCTATAGGGCAACAGACAACTGCTGGTACAGCCTCCGCGCTCCTGAAGAGTGGATCTGGGCAGCTGGTTCGCTGCACCACAGGCATCTGGCCTGTATCAAGAACAGGCTCACAGTTGCGTATTTTTTGCTGTTGTTGTTGAACCACAGCATAGATTCACAGTAATGGATGACGGTGTGTTGGTACAGCGGCTGCATATTTGCTATAGGGCAACAGACAACTGCTGGTACAGCCAACTGGTAAAAAATCACTTGTCACGGCTGGCAGAGCGAGTTAATAACTGATAGGATTTCTACATCCAGGAGCTATGATGAACTCTGAAACCAAAGGCACTATATTGCCAAAACACAGCCTTATTGTCTGGGGGATTCTTGGTAAAAGGCATCCAGCTTCTAGGGCTGCAGAGGCTGAGGAGGGTGCAATTGCATGCTGCGTTTGGGGAGAATGCTTGGGAAGTGCTGAAGACTGCATTGCAGTTCACTGTCCCAAGTCCCCTAGCTGTGCTGACACAGCTCGATGAGAGCTGAACCAGTGAGCTAGGTCACTGGAGTTACTTTGCTGTTAGTTTTCAGGGTTACTTTCAACCCCAAGCATTTGAGAGATCTGGTTTACAGAGCAGGCAGATAAACTGTTTTCTTGGTGCATCAGGGAAGGTAAGACTGCAGTGTGAGTTGAGAGGCAGAGTGGGTAACTACGCTGACCCAACCACTCTGTTTTGAGCTCTCCGGCAATCCCTCCCTGTCAGAGTTGAAGAATATGGTGTATATTTTGCAGCCTTGCTCCCAGAGGTATGAGTATCTTGGGAACAGCGTACTATTAAACTGGCACTTCTCACTGTACAGTCTTCATCTTAAAATAGACAAAGCAGACTAAAAGATATTTGTTTACAGTAAAACAAAAGCTCTAGATGAAGCAAATTAGTCTTGTGGTATTTCATTTCTGATTCAGGCTCATCTATGACTCTGCTTTTTTCTCTGCAATTAAAAGAGCATGTAACTGCACGTAAACATTTAGCCTAGTCAGGCTTGGGTGCCAAACCTCTCTTGCTTTTCAGTGGCATTTGAGTGCTATTATGTTATTTCTTCCTTTAAAAGCAACCCCAAGATTCAAGGTGGGTTTTGTTTTTTTTTTCCTTTTTTTTTGTGCCTAGTTTTTATGTTGTAGGGATCAAGTAAATATTATACAATACTCCCACTAGTATTGCAATATAAACTCCACGTAGTATTGCCACTTGTGTAGCAAAAAACCCCACTCTCTTACACATAAAATTTTTAGCAGATCCTAGCTAACTAGTGTATTTGCAGGGTGCCATGTCATGATCAAAAACTTATGTTATTATCTCTGTAGGAAAGCCCCAGTGAGGTCACATTACATTACCCCCTGCTGGGGATTTTCTCTCTCATGTCTTCTGCTTGGGGCTAAAAAGATTGTAAGCTGGGTGTTCAGTGTCCCACAGAATTAGCCAAAATGCCAGACTAGAAAGCAGTGATTTCTGCTTATTTTTAATCAATTTTGTACCAGTTTGGTTCATCATCCTTTCAACAAGAGAATTGTTTATCCCATTTCTGTAACTAGATCTCAAATTAGTATCTTCCAGGGGAGGCACAGAAGCTAATTGGAATAATAAATGTACTCATATTTGCTCATATATTTTAGCATACTACAATTCAGATAGGATGCATATGAATAGTATTTAATAAAAGTTTACCTAATGGGACATATACTAAAATGATACTTTTTTTTAATGGATCTGGCTATAGTGATGTGATTTCTCATGCTGTATTTTCCTCTGTCTTTCTAGGCCTTTATACTGCTGACGAGCAGAAGGCAGTGGAGGTAAGGTCACTTTTCTTTTCCTGTATCACTGTCATCAGCAGCAACTGATGTAGCTGCAACAGAAATAATACTATCCTTGTTTGTTCTCTCGTCTGAAACCACAGAGAAACTCTTCTGAACGTTAACAAAAGGCTCAAAGTGTCTGTCTGGTATGTACAGAAAGGCCTCTGTCATCCTGTTTCCTCCTCCTTAATATTGAAAGTAGCTGCCAGAATCATAAACCCAGCATGGTGGCAGTCTCCTTGCACAGTGGCTCCATTTATTTCGTTTGCATGGAGCTTTGAAGTGAGATCCTCATTGTCTTTTAATCAGGAGAAACTCATTGACTTTCTAGACTTCGCCTTCAAACACTGAGTTATCCAAGATGTGGAATCAAAGATACGGTGTGGAGTAGGAAAAAGCTGAAAAACACAATTGTGATGTTTTCTAACGGGACATTTGGATAACTAGAAAGTTGAGAAGTAGACAAATATCCTTTTTCTTTCCTCCTCAGTGCTTTGTCCCCTTCTACTGTGTAGGTGGTAGATACATTGCTAGCCATCCAAACCCATGATGTATCATTGTGGCTAATGAGGTGTCCTTTGGCTGCAAAACACTCTTGTGTTACTAGCTTTCTAATCACAGAAAACAAAATTGTCATGACTATTCTGTAGTGGGGAACAAATTTTTTTCTTTCTGTCTTTCCATATTACCTTACCACAATCTGTTTTCAGAAATATGTGCTTTCTCTGGAACAGACTCACTGATGAGGAGCAAATCCATCTCACTGCTTTGTATCCATTAATTCCTACTGATATTGTATAGATGCCCTCAAATCTGAAAAAAAAAACCCGAACCCAAGCTCAGGCTCACTTTGTAAATATAGTCACCATATTTCCTTTATTTACAGTTTTTATTGTAGTTTGAAAGACTATTGCCTGCATCAGTTATCACCAATCCCATTATTGCAGATCAGGGCTCTGCCCCCTTAATATGCTCATGGGAGACTACCTGTGTACCGTTTTGCTTTCCTTTTTTTCATCTCCACCTATGAATTGAAACAAAGTTCAAGTGTACTAACATGTTCTTCTGATATTGGTATGTATGAGCAGAATTAATGACTGGCCTGGCGAAATGAGGGGACAGCAGCAAGTATTTTGTACTTGGACTTCAGCAAGATCTGTGACAATGTATCCCTTCAGACCCTCATAGGGAAACTGTCAATGTACAGGGTTGATGAGCAGTGAGGTGGATCGAAAACTGGCTGAGCAGACAGGCCCCGAGGGTGGTGATCAAGGGAACAAAGTGTAGTTGGAGGCTGGTAACTAGAGGTGCAGCTCAGGGGTAAATACTGGGTCTAGTCCTGTTTAACATCTTCATTAGTGATCTGGATAGTGGGGCAGAGTGTACCCTCGGCAAGTTTGCTGATGACACAAGTTGGGAGGAGTGGCTGAAAGCACAGAGGGTTGTGCTGGAAATGGAGAAATGCTTCCTCTGTTCCCCTGTCCCAGGCTCTCTGAGGAATCAGGCTGTAGGCTGCCAGCTGGATTATACTGTAGAGTGAGCTGAACAATGCAATCTTTTTTTTTTTTTTTTTTATACAGCTCTATCATTTCCAGCCATAAATTTAAGTGGAAAGTTTCAGGATAGGAGACTGCTAAAAATGAGGTGGTTTGAAAGTTATTGACTGAAGTAAAAGGAATTGTGAACTAAACAGAGATCTCAGTTGTGAAAAAGAAAAGCTGTCTATTTAATTATTTGCATGGGTAATATCATAATAATATCTGAGCACTTTACGGGTATTATGAATTTTCTCAGTTCACTGTAGCTTCATCAGTAGAAGTTCATGTTCTCTTCTGAAGTGGGAGCAGTATTAAGCTCACTAAAGGTGTGCAGCACTTCTGTCACTGAACCATGTATGCATTTTGCCATCTGTGGGAGTTGGCTGTTGCTCCCAACATTATGAGAGTATTAGTTGACAGCCACATATGAGTAGGGATGATGGGACAAAAAGAGTATGACAATAATCCACGAGCATTTATAATATTTTCATTCCCCTTCTCAACAAAGTCGCTGCAACTGTTCCTTAGAGCCCCGTAGGACCCGCATCTGGACTACAAAAGCAGGGATGTGGAGCATTTGCTTTATGTTAGGTCACAGTGCTGTAAGAAGAGACTTACTGGCCAGAGGAAACCCTTGGTGTGGGGGAGAACTGCTGCTTTCCCGTGAGCAACTGAGGTTCTTCAGGGAGAGGAGACTCTGGAGGATGGGGCAGGTACAAGGGACTGGGACACTCCTGAAGAGGAGCAGGGGCAAACACACTGCCAGGCCTCAGAGGTGGCAGAAGGAAAAAGACTCTTCCTGAGGATCAGAGGCCATGGTACAGCACTTTCTGCATTTCTGAATGGATGGACTGAAAGCAAGACTGGAGTCACGGAGCTCTTTTTAAGGACACAGTCAATGGGATGGAGAATTGACTATAGCCCCCTTTTATTTCTCTTCTGCCTCACCAGTTCTTTTGGTAACTGCACTTGACAAGTTCAAATTTATGCCAGGTTTCCTGCATTTTAGAAAGTTATTTGTCTTAGTTTATACTCCAATAAAAAATAGGCTTTAAGCTTACAGAGCATTTTGATTTTGGGGGAAGTTCACCTCAAGTTAAACATATAGGTAGAGCACCCTCAATATGAGTTCCCTCCTTTTTTTTTCACACTGTAGGTATTTAAAACAAACTTTTCTATAAACTACAGCAGCATGGATAAAAACAGGAGAAAAGAAAAAAAATTTGAAGCAAATTGCATAGGAGCAATACAAGTTTGTGAGCACTCTTATAATGAGAACAACTGCTTCCTGATAAATTGTTCTGTGCAAACTGTGTTACTTCTGTACATGTCTGTCACTTTGTAATGGTTCACAAACTGCTGGACTTTCATCCAGGAAGCAATTTCCTTTCTGACTGGGTACCAAAATATGCATCAGAAGAGAGAAAAGGTGAAAAGTGTTCATGCACTCACTGCTCCCAGTGGTTTCAAAAGCAGAAACAACAAGCAGTTGAGAGGGAGAGGGAAAAGGCGCTGGTGGTGGAGGTGGAAGGATGCAGTGGGTTGTCTGTCAGTGCCACTGGAGGCTAGAAGGCACCACCGCTGCTGTTTCTGCAATGCTGCTGCAGGTGTGCAGATTTCAAGTGTCTGCAGGTACATTTAATATAGAGTGTTGCCACCTTAGCTGAACTGAATATCAAGAACCCAGAGCATGTGGGAAGCATAGTTTGCTGAAGCCGATCCGGTTCTGTATTCCTAGCTCATCATATGCAGGCTGGCCCATGGGGGTGCTACACGTGCTGCAATCACACATCTCAGTATTGCCAAGCTCTGCAAAGAGGAATAAGAGAATGGATGAGAGATAGACAGGATAAAAGTATGTGGATTTATATTCAGACTTTATTCAGGACTTCTAGTCCACTAGCACTGTTGTATTGACTACATCTGATACATTATCAGAAAGGGACTAGTTTGGGTTGGAGTCAGTTCAGTGTGGATGAATAACCTACGCTGTCCTCCATGTTATTGTGTCAAGTTTATTATGTCTGGCATCCATACTTGTTGGGTGGAAGCTAGATTAAGTATCTCCATACTTCAGTGTCAAGCCATATTTGAAGCTCCTCCAATGACAAAGGGAGGGATTTCAGTGGACCAAGTCCTTGCTATGCAATGAGCAGTGTAGGGGCCCAACACTAGCCATAATATTTGGTATCTACAAAATCCCAAAGCTTTATAAGCATCTTCTAGGAATTTTTTTTTTAAAGAGTAGTTCAGAAGACTGTGTTTTGAACTAGTTACAAAGGCATCATAATGCTACCTCAGATCTGGGAATCTTAACTGCTGTTTCTCAGCTGGTAGTTATAGTCTCTTTAAAAAAGACATATGGAGATTTCCCTGTTCTGGAAGGAAGGTGGTCCTAGAGTATTGGAAGCAAGCCTTCTTTCCTAGGAGTAGGTGATTTGAGGTTGGAGAGCTGTATCTTATGGTTAGGTCACAGCCTTTCAGTGATCCTTTCAGTAGTAGGATCTCCTTACTCTGTAACCTCTTTTCATCAAGCTTACAGGAAATTAAGACTTTTCCAGCCTCTGTCCTTCTGTCTAAATTTGGCCAATGATTTCAAAAGTCATGGTGAGGAAAAGATCTTAGAGAGATGAATAACTACACAAACAGCAAAATCACACTGGAAAACAATTTTGAAAACAATACCACACTACAATAAAAACATTGCCATCCATGGCTGGCTTCATTTGTGGAGCATAGTAATGGAGTTGCCTGAACATTGATCTGTCTGGGCAACAGTTTCACTGAAGTAGGATTTTATGAATTTTTAGGGAGATAGAGCTCATTTATATGTGAGTGGTATGGTAACTGAGGCATTTGTTTTAAATTTCCAGAAACTGTAATTCCTAGATATATAAATTCGCCAGACAGTCAGCATAGCTATTGGAAATCCCATGAAAGGCTTGCTCTTTTTCTATCCAGGAAAGAACTGTTCAACGGTTTGGACACTGAGCTTTGTGAGCTCAAGAATTGAGTCTATGCCAGGTCCACACAAGTAGCCTGTTGCTGCTGTCATTTTATATGGTCAGAGTGCTCTGTCTTGCACTCTCCATGCCCCACAGTTGCTCATTTTAGTGGTACCAGTGCTGACTCAGCAACAGCAGGGATGAAGCAGTCCTGCCTTTCTAACAAGGCAAGTAAGCACGCAGGCAGGAGGGGTGGGTGTAAAGCAGCTTAGTCCACTCAAATCAACAGTGCCCACCAAACTGTACACTATTTAGAAATGATGGCAACATCCCAGCCAAATCTAAAGAAAGAATCCAGCAAAAAGACTCCCAAAGGCTTCTGCGAGTGCTGTGAAATCGTACTCGTATCAATGAATGGCCTGGGGTGGTCTGTCCAAAGCTGACACGTAATGAATCTGACCTGATTTACGTGAATAATTTGAGTAATAACTTCTTCCAACTAACGACTAAGGCTCTGGCAAGAATGATCATGTCATAATTTATCAATGAAATGGGCTTCCAACATGCACAGTCAGCAGGATCTTTTCTTTAGCCTGGGTAACAGATATTGTTACCTCTTGCTCGGTCAGAGGTGAGATATTGCTCTTTTGGCCTCATTAAGCTTATCGGAGAGCCTGCGGGTTATTTAGTTAGAGTTTAAATAAAACTCAACTGGAAATCCATTGCTGCTTTGGGACTTACCATTTTTCTCACAGTTAGGTCTATTTCTGTGAAATGCAGTCAGGTTCCCAGGTGTTCTTTCCAGGCTTTTTTTTGTATGAAAAACTATGAAGTAATTAACCAAAGCTGACCATAGGTTCTCATTTTAGTCTATATACTTTGAGTTTATCTATCTGCTTCTCCATGCTCTCTATAATTCTTTGTTAAGGCAAAATAAAACATAGTCTATTCATTTTCTATCATGTTTTCTAAGCTATTATCTCATTTGTTTTAGGATTTTTAGTTTGTAGTGTTTGGCATGATCTTGGTATAACTTTAAACATTTCAATTACAGATGCCAATTTTTTAGTAGCCTTTATGAAGATTTTTTTCCTGTTGCTGGAGAGTATGCTATAATTCTGTCATATAAGTATTTGCCATGTCTTAGAATACTGCAGTTGTCAGGGATTTAAAACTATTTAGTTCAATAGTCTCCCATTCATCAGTGCTGGAAGTCAGAAAGGCCACAATCATAAGAAGGAACTTGGCTTCCCTACCTGCTTGGGGAACTCAGCTCCAGAATAAGAGATGTTCAAATTGCTGTTCTTGCAGTCTGATCTTGAAATTATCTTCATTACTGCATCATTTGCTATTCCGGCTAACTAGTGATATGTTAGAAGATAATATCTTCTCAGAGGCTTAAGTAAGACCCCAAAGAGAAAAAGTTTTCTTTCTGATAGTAGAATGTGTAAGTCTCCTTGTGTCTACCTGGTTGCTTTATTTGGCTCATATGGTACAATAAATGTTTGAGGTCTTTATTCCTCCCTGATCAAGCAACAGTTTGTGATCCTGAAGACACGTGCTGGTACTGCGGCTCCAAAGACACAGAGTGATTTGGAGTGTTTCTTTTTACTTCAATACAGCATGAGAAGTAAAATGTGAATAATGTCTAGTTATGTGTACTTTTCTATGCAAGGCTTCTATATGCTGGTGGGAAGGACCAGTCTCCTTCATATTTTGCATAGCTCTGATAATTAGGAGATGATGGGATTGTGCCAGTAAGCACCATATAAAGCCTAACCACTGGCAGTCTTTAGGGACATGCTCAACAGATGAAAGGAAAACAATGATTGAAAAGAAGACAAACCCAATATTATAGATGGCATTCAGCTATACACTGTGGAGTTTTGTGGGAGTTTTTTTCTTGCATTCAGGATGCAAAATGAACATCCAGAAGAAACGCTTTGTAGAATAGAATAGAATAGTTTAGGTTGGAAAAGACCTTTAAGATCATCAAGTCCAACCATTAACCTAACCCTGCCATCCCACCACTAAACCATGTCCCCAAGAATCACGTCTACCCAACTTTTAAATGCCGCCAGGGATGGGGACTCAACCACTTCCCTGGACAGCCCGTTCCAATTCTTGACAACCCTTTCATTGAAAAAAATTTTCCTAATGTCTAACCTAAACCTGCCCTGGAGCAACTTCAGACCATTTCCCCTCGTCCTATTGCTTGTTACGTGTGAGAAGAGACCAACACCCATGGGGCTACACCCTTCTTTCAGGTAGTTATACAGGGAGATAAGGTCTCCCCTGAGCCTCCTCTTCTCCGGACTAAACAACCCCAGTTCCCTCAGCTGCTCCTCATCAGACTTATGCTCCAGACCCCTCACCAGCTTTGTTCTCCTCTGGACATGTTCCAGCAACACAACATCTTTCCTGTAGTGATGGGCCCAAAACTGAACACAGTATTCAAGGTGCAGCCTCACCAGTGCAAGTCATTGTGAGCAGTTTCTTCTGACCTCATTAATCATGCAGGCCATAGGACTTTCCTAACTGACTTAAAAAAAACCTCCTGAAGACATGCCATCCTTACTGAAACATTTCCAGGGATGGAGATTCTACTCTGTAATACTCCTAACATCCCCATGGTTAATTATTCTCACTGTTAAGAATGTCTGCCTTATGGCTAGCTTGAATTTTGTCTAGTTCTAACTTTCAGACTTTGGTTTTTCTTATGCTTTTGTTTGCTAAGTTGAGATAATGAAGAGACATTTATAAAGAGTCCTCAGGTAGTGCTGCCCTGCCTTTGATCAAATCATACCTCCATCTTCTTGTCATTAGGCTAGGAAACATCACCATAGGGCATGTATTTCAGTGCATTTAATCATCCAAGCATCTCTTCTCATAACCTTTGTCAATTTATTGTCACCCCACCTGTAGCATGGACATCTGAACAGGACAGTATTCTGGTTTTAGTCTCACACCATGCAAAATACTGATATCTATACCTTAATCTCAGTTGGGATTCTTCTGCTCATTTACCTAACAACAGCATGAAGAACTAAATTCATTTAACAGAGGCTTTTTTCAGAGCTGTATCCTGGAAACTGTTAATGTCTATCACGCAGCTTGCACAGAGTAGCTAGACATTTCATGAGATATTTAATGGTTTGTATTTTGCTGTGGCCAGTGCCATGAAGAGTATGTATTTGCTTTTCAACAGTCTTGGAACAATTCAGTACAGGAATATGTCTTCCTTTTCTAGCTTGCCACATGTTCCAGCTCTCCTGAGCAATTCTTGTACAGTTGTACATTTAGAGTACGTTAGTAGTAGTTATCCTAGGTCCATCACCTTGCAGAATCTCACAGGTGCTCTTCTTGCTTCCCTCTGAGTGCCGTTAATCTCAAAGTCTGCTTTAAGGGCTTCAAGCTCAAGATGTCTTCCCCTTTCTAGTCTTCAGGAACACCAACAATCCTAATGTTATCTTTTCCTTATTTTATAACCTTGCCCTACAAGGTCTTAATTTCTTTGGAATTTTCCCCTGCTTTCCTCCTGTCTTATTAGCTTTAACCTGAAAATGAGACATTTGTTCCTCTGACTCAATAACTTACTTTTTAAGTCCAAGTTTGTGTGTTTTGGACTAAGAAATGCAGGTGTAGAAAGATGGCTCTTATGCATTTAACCTCTGTCCTATCAACAGCCAGTCATCTAATCCCCTCTCTACGTTAGTTGAGCTTCAAGACAAAGTAGTGCTTCTTTTAAAGAAGTAGAGTTTTCTAGGGGTGACATCTCCTCTGCCCAGGGGTGTTTGAGATCCTTTTCTTTGGGATGAGAACCATAAGGGAAGACCTTTCTCTTGTTGTGGTAGGTCTGAGGGCTACATGGCATGCAGACCTGGGTCTTTCTTCATCTAGAGGGCTCTGCAGCATCATCTGGGTAGGGACTGTTAATGTCTTGATGAAGAAGAAAGATAATATACATCAGGCTGAGGGAAGTTAGACAGGACAATTTCAGTGCATCAGTAACTTGCCTTTCTTCCTCTGCTTTCCATTACGAGTTTTACAAAGCTTCTTTGAACTATCATGGTGCTCTTGGGGAGTATAAAATTGGTCTGGAAATCTCTATGCCTTTTTTTTTTTTTTTTTTTTTGAGAGAGAGATTTCTAGTACTTTCTCTTCCAGCTGAGCATAACAGCAGCTTTTGTCTTCGTATTTTGGCATCTTCACTTCTACTCCCAGCTGGAAGTGGCAAACGTGTTAGCAAATGAAACTGAACAATAACAAGGACAAAAAGGGGAAAAAATAATAAAATAAAAAGAGTCACAGAGGGTTCATATGTTGTGTTGTGTATCTTCCTCCTGAGGTGGGTCTTGATCCTGCCAACTGTTCCCCCTGTAAGAAAGTTTATGCCTGTGGGTACTCCTGCTGAGTTCAAAGTTACTCACATGAATAATTGATTGCAGGGTCTGGGACATAGTTTGCAATTCCTTTTTCAAGATAAGTTCATTATCATCAGATCTCATCTTGCTCTGAACATTGCTGGGTTAGGGACAAGTAGGTCAAATGGATATCTGATTTTTTTGTTGCAGGAAGAGAAAGCAAATGGCAACCTGAAATAGTGATTTAATAATAATAATGAAAAAAAAAACCCCAAACCCTGTCACTCTTTTGTTAGGGTAGGTTTTTATCAGAGTGGTGAGCTTTGAACAGCTTGTTCAACAAGAGTTCGAGTCCCAGGGGAAGGAGAAGAGCTCAGAAAAGCTTTACGTTTTACAAATGTTTAAGTGGTATTATTCGTGGCATAATGCACTACCCTGGTGTGTGCTTCAGAGCTCTGCTGCTGCATCTTCTGCCATACAATTTTCCAGAAGTCATACATCTCCAAATTTACATTCAAGGTAATCAGTGTAACATAGACCAATTAAGTAATAATTGAAGTGGATTCTAGCTGCTTCAGCACAAAGGGTCTTATTTGGACATATTTTTAGCAGTTGGTGTACCACACTGATACAATAAAATCAACTCACTGAAGGGAAAAAAAAAGAAAGAGGGAAAAAAAAAAGCTCAGAGTTGTAGAGGATGTGAGAAGGAAGAAAAGAACAAAGAGGACTTTTCTCCAATCAAATGCAAATGGAAATGACCCTAAAGATTCTGGGAACACAGGCTTTCTCCTGACAATGAACATTTTCATGCAGTGAAATCCATTTTGGAGACTCATTAGCAAATGCTGTGATCTTGCTTATTTTCTATAGCAGTGTCTAGTTCTTTCAAATTGATTAGGAAACCTCTGATGTGAGAGAGTGAATCATGAGCTATTCCAGGTATTTCTGTAATTGGTTATCATGCTTAATTACAAATGTTTGAGTACAACTAGTTTGTTCTGAACTTGATTTTTCCTGCCTTTCAGTTGCTGCTTAGTGTATGTGTTAGTTTAAAAAAAAGATAAATTAAACTTCCAGAATGCTTTTGTTCTAAAAGAGCTGAAGATTTACAGAATGATGGATTAATTTAAGATGTACTATCAATAATGATTTAAAAACAGAAGAACTAGACTATCTGTCTATTGATCATCTATCCATCTCAAGGGCATCTGTCACTGTCAGTGTTACCAGTCTGGTTTGGATCTAATTACAGTTCCTTCCACGTGGCAACTTCTATTTGCCACTTATTGGTTAAGGTCTTGGTTGCTGAAAACAAAAGTCCTGAATCTCTTCTCAGTTACACTGTCATGCTGTTTTTGCTCTGCCCTGCATGCTAAGCTGCATAACCCAGAAACTGGAAGATGCAGGAACCTACAATGCTTGTGGGAATTTCATAAAGAAAAATGACTATCGGGATTCTGGTACGTCAGAAAAAACCCTGTACCTTGAAGGGAAACAAGAGACACTTTGAAGGATGGTGTTGTCACTCGGTGTGGGCATCTGTTTGTTTTGCAAGACTACAGCAGCCATTGACAGCACTCATAAAAAGAGAAACAAGCAAAGCACTAAGACAATAGGGACCACTTATGGTGACACAAAATCATTGTTTATCACAGGCTGGAGCAAGTTGCTTGATCAAGATGTTTATGTTCTTAACTGGTGGCAGTATCCCTGTTAACTGGATACAAAGCATCATTTGGGCTTTTCCTCTTCTAGATGGGACAGCACATCTGGGAACTAGCAGTTATGGGTTTTCACCTATATCACTAAAGTTCTGAGGTTTGTAATAAACTTAACATTCTAAAAAATGAAAAAGTATTTATCATTCAGCTGTCAGGAGACTAAATATTGCTAATGAGAAGACTGTGTACCAAATGTTTCTTCCAAAACTTACTCAGTTCTGTTTAGCTCAGTCATAGCTTTAGGCGTCATCACCTGTTCTGCCGAGCAGGGTAGTGCTGTGCCATAAGAACTTTTCATTTTCTTTTCCCTAGCAGTGACTGATAGTCAGAAAGGATCTCTGAAGAATGAATAAGGTTTAGTGACCCAATAGCACAAGTGTAGATAACTTCATGCAAATTACCTTGTAACACCTGCATCATCACAAACACTTCTGCGTGCTTGGCTGTCCTCTCATTAAATAAACCACCTAACCAAACTGTGTGTGTTTGGGTTGCAGGTTGTTGCTCAAAATGAACTCCACGGGGCTGTTCTGTGGGAGGGAAGGCTCTATTGCACTTTCTCCTGAAGGCTTGTTTCAAGGGACCAGACAAATGAGAAGCTGATATTGTCCTGCTAGGTTGCATATCTGTTGCTTTTGGTACGCTCCTGGACCTTATTTTCAGTTTCTTATTTTGGGGGAAGGATATACAAGAATAGTGTCTGATGTCCAAGCTTGTCCTTTGTCCTATGGCAATCACTACTTGCTCTGTGGTGCTGAGACTTTCTGGTGTAACCTCATAGGAAACCGACTAATTTCTAGCAAACTGATCTTCCACATTTACACATTTCCCAAGTTTGTAATAACGTAAATGTCAGCTGAATCTGAGGAGACACTAAATGTTTTTCCATTTGATAGTTGGTATTATATGAAAGGAGCGTAGGACTTCTGAATCAAAAGGGGAAAAAATCTGTTGTAGTTCATGCAGGCTTTTTCTCATCATTGTGAGCGTGAAGAAACTGTTAGCTTTTACATTTGATATTGATGTAGTCACACCAGCGTTACTTACTTGAAAACTAGAGAGAACCATAAACCTTTTAAAAATCAAAACTTTAATTTAAGTCTTAGCTAAAGCAAAATTTTCATGTGTGCTTTTGAAGAATAAAAGGCAAGCTCTGAAGGCTTTTTCTCTCTGTAGCACAACTATCAGTTCTTGCTGTCCAAAGTATTCTCTATCAGCACTTCAGTTAAGCCTCTGTGCTTCTGCTGGCACTAACATTTTTCTTTAGGTTTCCCAGCATTTGCACAGCACTGATTCACCTCTCTTGGTGATAACAACAGTCAGAGGGGCTAGCAGGGACTAGCTGCTGGCATTTTAATCTTGCTCAGAGCAAGCAAGAGTGAAAATCCTGTCACTGCCTAGTCTGTGCTTATCCTCCCTGTGGTGAAGCTGTGCTGTTGGTAGGGCTGCAGAAGGTTTGGGAAACTGCTCATGTCGTGAAAGCCTGTTGGCCCTATGACAAAGGGAGAGACCTTCATTTGACAGGTAAAAACGCTTACAAGAGAACACAGGTATAGGTGAGGGAATAAGCAGACCCTGAAGTAGCCTCAACAGGGACAAAGGAGAGTTTTCTACTTATTCCAGAAAGGAATGTATCTGCAAAGTCTCAACTTTGATATTTGTTTTGAGAGCTGAATGGATATTTAAATGAGATAATTTGGTCCTGTGGATTTACTGGAGCATAAGCTAACTATTTGTCACCTTTCTTATTCAAAAAAATACAATTTCCATGGAGATAAAAAGAAAAAAAAACCCACTTCAGAACTCTTGCATGAGGATACTTTGCTGAGATTAGTGAAGACTAAAGCACACAATGTGATAATAGAATTGCTGGAGTCTGCTCTCTTCTCAGTGGGGGCCTATTCTCTTCTTTCCCTCAATATGCATACCCCCCATAAATGTTAATGGGAGCTATTCAGGGACAGAAGAAGAAGCCCAGAGACTCCAACATATGCAACTCCCATTCACCATAATAAGCAGGGAGGTTTGATTCTCTTGGTGCCAGCCTCAGGTCTCTGAGAACTTGTGCAAATAAGCTGTGGGTATGGACACCCAAATAAGTTTCTACAGAGGAAGTGAAGCTGTGAATTCACAGTGTTTCAGCAGCTCCATGGTAACATTTTTGCATGTGTACTCTTACTCCATGGTAATTGTGAAGTTATCTGAATTATTTTATCCTTCTGTGAAAGACAGGAAAGTGCAAGACACAATGCATTAATCATAGCTTTAAGAATGTGGAGAATGGGGAGTGGTGTACTGCAAATTTGTGTGTTAGCTTAGCCTACAAAAAGCTCTTTGGGTGTCCATGGACTGAGAAGAGGCCTGGGCAGACTTGGTAAGAAAGAAAGAGGGTCTTGGTGAGGAGAGTGATTAGATGATGGAGAGGCCTGGTTTTGGAGGGTGTGAAGTTTCAGCAGCTCCTAGATAACAAAACGCTGGTTACAGACTGAGTAGTGACTGGAAAATAAGTGTGCTAGCAGCATGAAGCATGAAGGTAACTGATGTGGATCCTGCAAATGTTGGGTCTTGCAGAACCGAGTTTTTCAATTAATCTTTCCATGCGAGGTGAGCCAGAGGGCCACGGATGCTGTCTGGAAAGCGTGATGACCGATAGAAACCATGGTGAGGTTGGGACCCTGGACAGCAGCACGTGGCACATGCCTTTGGCTGGCTCTGAGTACCAACGCAATTCAGCTGTTGTTGGAAGTTAACAGGAGTGAAGTACAGGGATAAGGTGAGGTGAGATTCCTTTGCCTGTGTGTGCAGACTGCTCTGACACTGGATTTGTGGGAGAAGTGTGACACATTAAGCATGGCTCTTGTTAGGAGAGAAGATGTCACAGTAGATACGGCAGCAATTTGAGCAGCAGGGGACTGGGATATACTCCTAGCTCTGCCAAGGTTTTGCTCCATTACCTCAGGCAAGTTGCTGAAAACTTGTCATCGATTTTGGGTCCCTGGGTTTTTGGATGCCTAGCTCAAATAATCTGGGGTCTGACTTTCAGAGGTGCTTAGCTACGGCAGTTTTTATTGACCATGACTGATACCCAGGGCTCAGCACATCTGGCATACAAACCTTAGCTGGCTCACCTGAGGGATTCTGAGTCCTGCCTAAAAGTTTTGTTGTGATCTCACAGTGTCTAAGCTTGCAATGCAAAATCAGTTTTGACAATGATATCTACCAAACAAAGGTGTCCCAACATGGAATGTAAATAACATTAAACCTTTGCATTGGAGATGCTATATGTGTAAAGTATCAATTTCTTGTTTACAGTCTTTAGGTAATTTTTCCCACAAGAAGGACAGTCTACTTAAAACCAGAATTTTATTTGGTGAAGTGTCTCGATGATGTCCTGTTACAGTTATTAATAACATTGCAAATGACACTGGGGGGAGAAAAGGATGGGGAGCCAAATGTCATTAATAATAACTGCAATATTCTTAGTGTTAACAAATTATCAGCTGTATAAATTTTTAATTAATAGGAGTATGAACAGCAATTTGACTGTCAACAGGCATCAGTATTGATGTGTGCGAGTGAAGCATGGAAGGCAAAGATCAAGGGGGGAGGATAACTGAAACCACGCAGCTGTGAATGACAAGTCAGCATTTTCTGAACTTCTGAGAGCATCACAGCTTCAGATGTAGCCCTCTATAATGGTAAGAAAAATGAATCTCAGTGAGGGCAGGAGAACCTTTTCATAGCAAAGGTGAATTCATTTTGTTTGGGATTTTTCTGTATTTTAGCTGAGCTGGCTGTTAATTGCAAGAACAAAAAGGCATGTAAGAAGTTGGATGGGAATATGGGGAAAGGATAGTAGATTGGGTACCTCAAACTAGAGACAACTAGTGGACTTTTATTAATAAAAGCCACAACAAGATTCCCAGTGAGTGGGTAGGATACTGTAGTGTAAAGTTGTGCATCTTTCTGCTCCTTTCACTAAATTGTAGAAGTTTCTAATGAGCTGCCTGAAAAAAACCTGAATCCTGTTGATAAGGTCAAAGCCTGGCATAATGAATCAGAGCCTGGAACAATATTATTTGGTTTAAATGAAATCAGAATATTTTAAGCTGATAAAAATTTCAATAACAACTTTAAATGTCCTTCTCCTGACCAACCTGTCACTTTCAAAGTTTTCTTTTCCTGTAACTTTCAAAGTGGCTTTGATTTTAAAATTCAGATCTATTATCTGAATTGTAGTGTGCAGCATTTTCCCCTCCTTTTTGCATTCTTATGCTGTGAATCCACAAAAACTTTTGTCTTTGGGCATCCTAAGCAAAGTGGTTTTTTTTTTCTTCTTCTCTTTTTTAAAGAAAAGAATTCAAATGCAAGAATAGGGAGGACAAAACAATTTATGTACATAAAAACACCGCTTCCCCCCATTTTTTTTCAGATTGGAAACTTTGGAAGGCGTTGGTTTTTTTCTGGAATGTATTTTTACCTTTATTAGTAGTAGCTATTTATTAATCTATGAAAGATTCAATATCTAAGTATATGGACAATATAAATGCACCAATTATAGATAAAAATATTAATACTAGAGTAAGTCTTTCTGGCTTAGTAGATTATACCAGTTTTTCTGTTATATCATTAATAATCTAAAGATTAAGGCTTTTTTTCACTTTTCATTTGAGGAGATCCAAATGCTTTAAAGACATTAGCTAATTCTCCTACTAATCCTGGGAGATTGGACAGTGTTATGATAATCCTTTCACAGATGAATAAATGGAGATAAGAGGGAGGCTAAGTGACTTTTCAAAGTCACGGATATAATCAGTGGCAGAGTTGGATATATAACCTTGGGGTCTGATTACTTTTTTTCTTACAGACAACATAAATATATATACTTTTTTCGTTCCGCATTGCTAACAATACGCAGTGAAAAACTATTACCATCGGTTATGTTTATAGTAATAATGATTTTATTTATTTAGTGCCTCCCTGCCAAGACAGTCAGGGTGCTGCTCCAAAGACAATTAAAATGCAATTACTGTAATAAATAAAGAAAAATAATTAAAACATCATAAAATAAACAATATCAAAAGCAATCAAAACCACTAAGTAGCCAAAGTTAGTGCAATTATAAATGGATCTGAGTGACTCATTTGAAACAAATTACATATTTAGTGATTCTTTTTGGTTTGTGATATTTTTATTGCAAGTTTATTATTTTTCAGCTACATTTGTATATATTTGAATAGAAGATTTTTCTTTTTTTTTTTAATATACAGCTATTTGCAGTTTTAATATGGTCCTAAATGATGACTAGTCAACTAAATTACATTAATTGCATGAATTACATCAACTAAATAGCTATTGTAGTTCACTGAATGGATTAACTATACCCAAATGTCTGGACTTCAAGTGGGTGAGTAGGAATGACAAAGCACAGAGGTACAGGTGAAATTTAAACCACTTTGATGTGGCCTATTCTCCTTGACCTACATTCAAAGTGCTTTTAAATTGAAAGACTAGTTGCTTGGTTTTTATATTGACTTCGATTTAGTTTATCTTACACTCTACCAATCTATCTGCAGCAGCTTTTAGCGTATGTGTGTTTGATGGCTTTACTCAATTTTAGGGCTGACCAACCCTTTCCCCAGTCCGTCATTCAGCAGCAGTCACTGAGCATTGCAATGATTTCTGTTTATTGTCTTTTAGCAAGAGGCCTAATTTTTCTAACATAGAGATGGCTCATCTGGTTTGGAGAAAGGAGCTTGCTAGATACATTTTCTTTACACCATGCTAAAGCAGTTTTAGAAAGCCCAAAGACTTCAAGCTTTGAAATTCATTGGGGATATAGCCTTTGTGTCGGGCATGATGTCTACCATCTTTTTGCCAGAACATTGAAATCTCTTCTTGTTATGAAGCTGTGAAAAGTGGTTTGTGTAAACTAGTCTGAGAGCTGACTGTGAAGAGGGAGGCAAGAAGCAAAAGTCAGTCTAGGCTGGGGCTGGAAAACTGGGACTGGGTCTGGGGATGATGAAGAAGGCCTGGGATGGGCAAGTAAGATGAAGCTGCACGGGTTAGGAGGGTAAGACACAGATCCCGTGGAGTTGAGAGAAGGTGAGACAGAAGGGAGGACAGAACTGACTGAGAAAGTGAAGGAAACAGGTGAGTCATGAGACCAAGGCAAGAAGGTTGAGAAGGGAGTAAGAACCCTGTTGAGTATGTGACTGGCTGAGGAGGCAAGGGCAAAGAAGAGGCAAGATCAGGCTTCTGTTAATTGGTTTAATGAGAAAAGAAACCAAGCTCATGAGCAGTAGTAGATGTGCCTGAGCTGCAATGGTACACTCCCTTCTTGAGCTGGATAGCTTATGAACAGATCTAAGCAGATATCTTGAGCTCAAGATCCTTGAATGTCACTGCTCTGCTCTGGAACCATCTGTCAGAATGGGGTGTTGCATCCCCCTTCAGCATCTGTCCATGAGGAGGACAGCAATATATTAATGCAAACAGCCACTTCATTAGCTCAGTGGCAAAATCTGTGTGTTGGCAGTAAAGCTTTGAACTCTGCTGATGGATGACCTGCATATGTTTTAGGAAGATGCCAAATAATGAAATTTATGTCTGTGTGTGTTTTGTTGGCTTTTCTTTTTGTTTATTTATTTACTTATTTTTGTTTAGATAAATTTGGGAGAATGCATACACAAAATGATACCAAATATTTTTGTATTGAACCCATGAAGAATAGTAATCACACATTAGGAAATGCCAGAATTTAAACCTTTTATATGTGGTGTAAGCATTTGTGTCAGTTCTACGTTCATAAAGGTAGCATGGTGATACCACGTAAGTTTAGTTTTCTTTTGCACCACTCACCTAAAGTCATGGTCCTATTTCATATCTTCCTAGTACCTTATTTCACATCTATATCCCCCTGGATCCCACACCAACTCTGTGTCAGAATTGTCTCCTTTCTCCCCCTTTTCCCCCATCTACAGATGGGACAGCTCTATCCACCACGCTGCTTGGATGCCAGCGGAAGGAGCACCAACAGCAAGGGAAAGACCATCCTGTGTGTTTTTAGTACTCATGTCTGAATCAAAGCAGTCATTATGGGAGAAAACCATACCTATAACCCTTGGCTTGAACACACTCCCTTGTTCTCTGCTTAGTAGTACAGGCACTGCTTCCTTAAGTACAGGAGCTGTGAAAATCTCCAGCACATCCTGTTAAGGCTCTTTGGGGAATTCAGCTGCTAAAATCAAAGCAGCCTATCACAGATATGCACAAACAGCAATTATTCAGAGGCTTTTAACTTGGCTACGTTTGGACTAATTTTCATATAGGGCAAAAGGCACAACCCTGATTCATTTCTTTCTCTCCTCAAACAAATTTCTGGTCTTTGCCTAATGCTCAGTTGCAGGAGAGCATTCCAAAGGAAGGATTGTCATGAAGAGGATAATGTATTTTCTCATTAGCCTTTTTCTTGGAAATGACTGAAAAGCATTGGCTGAAATTTTCCAGGAAAAGCTATAAATAACTGCACAGATAATGGGCAAGTAAAATTTCTGCCAAACAAGTTAAATTGGGTAAAGTTAGGAAGCAGCTGAACAGAGGGGCTCATAGGAGGATATGTAACTAGGCAATATTAATGAGTATAATAAATGATACCAGCCTGATCACCTGTTAGAGAAGTGCAGACATATCTCTATGGATCAGTGGAGCACAATGCAGGGATTTACAAGCTGGCTCTGGACCAAGATGGTAATTTCACCTAGTGCTATGTGGATGGATCACTGCTGGTACTGGGCTCAGTGCTGTATGCCCTTTGGTGGTTTCTGCTATGAGCGGTACTAGCCCAGCTAATGTGTGATGTACCTGTGCCCTAAGTGATTTGACTGAAGTCAGATGGGACACATGTGGCAGAGCTGAGAAATGAACCTAGTTCTCCTGAGCCCTAGGTTTAGTTCATTAACTACGGAAGCTAAATCAGCTCCCTCCAGAGCAGGGACTAGAACAACTTTCTCAACACCATAGCAGATTAGCTTTCTTCTTAGAGTCAAATCTGGCCCATCTGATGTGAACTCTTAACCTCCCTGGTATATATATATGCTCTTCTTCAGCGGGGCATCACAAAAGGGTTGTACCAAGGTGGGGGGAATAAAAGGTACCTCATGCACCTTGAACTGCTTTGACATATCTCCCAGCCCACCCAGAAGCTCTTTCAGGCTGTCCATAGGGACATGTTAGCAAAGACTTGATGCCATATACTCTGTCTTTGTACTGTGTCCTGGGAGGCAAGTAAGCCAAGCTCTGCAAACCCATGCTGTAGGAACCCCAGGCTCTTCCTTTCGTGTTACCTTAATCTAATTTTCCTTTGTATTTAATAAAAATCTATGGGTCTTGGTTTTTTTATTTCTTTTTAAGAAGCAACAGAGAAAAGCTCTCCTATTTGATCCTGCTGATGTTCGCTTTCCGACACCTGCCACCAGCACTGCTTGGACACGTCCCTTTTATTTCCCATTCTCTTTTAAGTGTCTAGGCGACTTTGATATATTTCTGTCTCTGTCTGTAATGGCAACAGGATAGGGTGTTATTCTCAACCTGGGCTTGGCATGATGAGCCTTTTATTTCATTGAAGTCACATTCCTTTTTGGGAACTGTAGCCTGAAGTGGAGTTATTTTGCTCGGACCAAGGATGAGTGTACCAAGGACAGCAGTATAAAGTACAAGCATCTATAAATGCGGCTTTGATTGGATTTTACCCATCCTCTTTAAAATTCATATATGATAATCAAAGTGGTGAGTGGGTAGGGAGCATTGCATCCTCTTCTGTTTACTGCCCTCACGTAAAATCTCAAAATAAGGACTGTAACCAGCAGAATTCCAGCATTTATATTTCATGAGGGGATTGTCCTTGTGTAAATATTGGTTTCTTTAATGCATACACTTCCATCTCTTTTTAAAAACTCCCAACTCAACAGTGTCTGACAGCATTACATGTCTCTTTCTGGAGGCAGCAATGAAAATGTGCTGATAATTTGAGCCCTGGGAAGAAGTCTGTTCCCCTGTGAATTTCACCACAGTCACACTGCTCTGCCATTGTGTTAGCTCTCTGCTGCAGTACAAGAATAGCAGCTCTCTCCACATTATAATAGCACCTCTTTCAGATCACATCTTACTGTCAAACAATCACCCATTCCCCAATGGCTGGAAATTAATGATGGCTGAACCCGACAGTGCTAGGCTTATGCTGGTTACACAGTCCAGATCCCCAAAAGCCTTTTTTCAGGGAATGACTCTGGATAAACTTCTACAGGCTTGCGTGTAGAGCCTGAGCCACTCCTTATCCCCTCCCTCCCATCATCACTGGCCACCCATGGTTCAAAGGATTCTTCTGGTTTACCTCAGTCTTTGGAATTAGAGCTAGAGATTACAAAGTATATGAAATAACGTTTGAGTAGCATCAATCATGAGAGACAAGATTTTTTTTCTTGCCTTTAAGATCCCTAAATCTTCTGTATTCCACTGCTTTCTCTTTCCAGTGCTTCCAAAAGTAGAAAATTTCCTATCCCAAGCAGTGCCTTTGAAAAAGTGCTAGAAATAGCTGCCCAGATATCACTCCTTATACTATTGAGGGTTTCTGATGACCAGTAGAGCAACATGTGGATACATTTTTTTCCCCTCTGTCAAAGAATATGGATGGCTAAGGTCAGGTCCCACCTGCTACTTAGGAAAAATTGAGGCCTGCATACAATTACTGTACCTCAGCTCAGATCAGAATTTTTTAGTAAAACCAATGATGAGGAAAATTTCATGATTGTTTTTTGTATAGTCCTACTCACCACTTTCCACAAGTAAAACTTTAGCATCCAGCCTCTTGTTCCTCTCCTTCTGGTAGTTCAGTTTTGGGAGATGAACCTGGTTAACATCAGACTGAAAGAGCACTTTGATTTTTAAATAACTTACTGGTTTTACTATTGATTATTTCCACTGAATATTCGGTGAATTATTCCTATTGTCCTCCCATCTTTTAATCACATCTCGGTAAAGACCTTTCTATAAGTATGGTTTCAGGCTTGTATGAGTTGTAAAACACTGAACACAGACTATGGGAAAGAAGCAGTCTTGGGGTATGCCTTTTTCATTTGATGCTTTGCACTGCAAAACTACAAATTCAACCTGAACTTTACATGTTTCTGGAGTGTAGTTTATCCCTGAACCATAGTTTTTGCATAGTAATGATACTGCATGCAGTTATTTGTATGGTTTGTTTGAGACCTAAATATACAGACATGTATATAGTGTCATTTTGTCATTTATTTATCTATTTATCCTGTGCTGCTGATGAATTATATGGTGGCGGAATGCCTTTATTCCAGCTGGGGAAAGAAGTAGCATATGGTCAGCTCACAAGGCTCTGGAAATGACTCTTTGGCACCTGTCACAAAGTGATCTCGGATCTGTGTAAATGGTTTCTTCTACTCTGGAGATTAAGTACCAGATGCTGTCCTTTGCAAATAAAAACCAAATAACAAGTTAGCTGAACACACTGGCGGATCTGTGAGTGCAAGAGA
Organism: Egretta garzetta; assembly: GCF_000687185.1. Taxonomy (NCBI): domain Eukaryota; kingdom Metazoa; phylum Chordata; class Aves; order Pelecaniformes; family Ardeidae; genus Egretta; species Egretta garzetta. The sequence goes on from NW_009259188.1 coordinate 1,595,519, forward strand.
ACTTGAACTCTACTGTGCCTCTTTGACAAGCAGAAATCTCATTGTATGGAGTATACTGAGAGGAGGAAAAGGCCTGAGAAAGTGTTTTCTTGATTGATTTTCCAAACTGCGGTTTTATCTATATTCAAACAACATCTGAGTTTGTACTTAAAGGATTCTTTGCAAGAGTGGGTATCATTCTTGGTTCAAAAGAATGAAATTTCTCCCTTGTATTTTTATATCTGAAATTATACTAAGGAAAGCAGGTGATTTCAATTTATGGAAGTTTTTAGGGTCTTAATCTTTATGTACTCTAAGACCTGCAGAGCATATAGCCTAATTCTTATTTTTCTCAGTCTAAGAAAATGAAGGTTAAAATTTTGAGAGCTTTCACCATGTGTGGTAATAAGTACAATTATTTGGCAGCCTACAGTAATAGTCAGACTTTGGGCACCCAAGTTAATGCATGTTTGGACTGTCATTCTAGTGGGACCTGTACTAAGATGTTCTTCTGCTTTGGCTTGTGGACGATAGTCTTGGAAGGACCACTGTACAGTTGGACTTGGTCATATGCTGTGGGAATGTGTCCCATGCTCACCTGCATTAGTGAAAAATAGGGAAAACTAACGCTTTCTTGGCTGCCCTGTGAACTTGTACCTTGGGCCTTCTGTCATTGTGTTGTTCTACCAAACAGAAATACACCTCAGATGCAGGACTGCAAGATTTCCCTGGTAGGTCTACCTTTCCTGTAAGTGAGACAGTTTCGGGGCACTGCCAATGATTCTTAATTTTCCTCTTTTTTTGCTACTCCCCATACTCATTTGTTCTGCCTGTGCTTTTGAGAGCAGCTCAAAGTGAAGAAAATCCTGCCAGGTGGGAAGAGACAACCAGCCCCTGCTGCCTTGTGCATTGCAAGTCATTTGTTTCTCTGTCTTGAGCATCAGTGAAAGAGTACCCCAACCCAGTGGAGAAAATGTAATGAAGGGTTGAATGCGTTTACTTAGTCAAAGAAACTGGACTGCTGAAAGCAATGCTTTCCAGAAGATGCTAGCTGAGAACTGTGTAGTTGAGGAAGAAAACATTGAAGAAATTAATAACAATTAACAATAAATGTAAATATGGGAAAAATTTATGGGGAAAACAGGAGAAGAGAGGTGGTGGGGAAAGGGTGATTGCAAGGAGGATTGTGCATGCAAGGTGGGATGGGAGTAATGAATAGTCAAGGCTCAGGACTGGCTGTGGGTCCTGTGCCTGGTATACTCACGAGCTATGCTCTGTCAGCACATCTTTCCTTACATTGCCTTACTTTCCCCCTTAATAATGTAGGGACAGAGGCAATTCCTTTTTTTTTTTTTCTGCAGGGTAGTGAAGCAGTTCAGATGGAGGATGCTATGTAAGTGTCATGTATAATCACTAATATATTATTACTAGACAAGGAGACAGGTCAAACAAAAAAAGTGCTTGTTCTGCTCACTCTCTAGCATCCTTGAAAAATGTCATTCGAACTACACAGAGCTTGGCAGCAGTGCCAGAGAATAACCCGTGTGCTGGTTCCAGTGCAGATTGCCCTGGACAGTATGGCCAAACATGTCACACAGCAGGAAGATGGTCGGTCCAAGTACTTATAATGGGGCGCAATGTTCCCTGCCTCAGGCTATCCAAGACTTGGAGAGGTTCTCCCACCATGGCCTCTGATTGCTGCTGTGGCAGAAGCTTTTGGGGGCTCTAAGAGCCCCAGTACCAGTCACTGAAGGATTTTCCCTTGGCTGGTTTTGAGCTGCTGCCCCACACCATCCCCTCAATTTCTGGTGGTGGGGCAGTAGGTAGTGGGTCCAGAGCAGTAACGCTGATGGAGGTCATGCGATACAGCCTCCAGCAAGGCCATGCCTCCCCAGTCACCCTACTGGCTTATACAAGGAGAAAAGCAAGGTCCCAGGATTGGGATTGTGAAAGGGGGACTGCTTAGCAGTTATTCCTCTGTTCATTATTATTATTATTGTCAGTATTTTGACTAACTACCACTTTGCCAGGGCGGTAAGATTGATGCCCTGACTTTCCTGAGGCTCATAACAGACTCTCAGCTTTTGTCCGTCCAGCACTGTAATGCCCCGTTTTCTACCTCAAAGCATAGGAAGGAGGGGAGGTTTCAAAAGCTGGATGTAAATTGTACCAGCAGTGAAGTATACCTAACTTCTTGCACTGTGGTTTTGTACAATGCTAGGTAATGGTTACTGCTGCAAATGTCAGTATGTCAATGAAGGGGAAGGCATGATCACAGACCATCCTTTTAGCATCAGTCAGTCACTGATTGCTAGCTCGGCTACAGCACTGCAGGTGCGGTGGGGAAGTGCCTCGGTAGTAAATACGTGCCATGCAGCATCAGATCCCTCTGTGCAAAAAGATGTGTAAATTGGTACCAATGCGCCTGTGCACCTTGTCAGTCAGGCAGAGCAATCTGGAGCATGAGGGCATAAAATCTGTGCATTTTATGTCCCAACAAAACCCAATATAAACTATAATTTTCTCCTTGTCACTGTGTCCTGCAGGCAGCAAACATACTTTGCTCAAGTATCTGGATTTATCTATCTGTCACATTGCTTTCTTGTATACACAGTTCATGAAGGGCATTCCTTTCCATAGTCCCTAGCTACTGGTAGACCAAGGAGGCTGAATAAACTGGGATTTGATAATTTAGCTGACTCGATGCTGCAGTGCCCAGCTATTTTCCTTCCCATCATCAAGAGATGGAACATCCTAATTTCCATCCTCAGAGCTATGCTGTGCGCATTGCAATACGTGGGGCTCAATACAGCTTTATCTTGCTTGACCTACCCTCCTCAGCCCATTCCTAAGGCAGAACTGTGAATTGGCTACTCAGCAGCACTGCTGAGAGAAAAGGTGGGGTTAAAGCAGTATGCTCTAGATCAAACCTGTCTCCTTGGTATCTATCTATACTGTGTAAGACTAATTGCATTGTGTTTAGACTTACTTGAGTTCATGTTTGAATCAGCTACTCTTGATACCATTAAGCGGGGCTTGCAGGGTAGCAGAGAACTCAGGTTCGGTCAGACCATGCAGCCAAATCAGCTGAGTGGCTCTGCGCTGCCAGGGAGCTCCTTCTTCACCCCCTCCTGTTTTTCTCTCCTTTACTACTGCCCACAGGGTCCCACACTATCCCTGTGCTGGGTCTTCTCCTGCCTCAATTCCCCGTAAGCACAGTTGAAAACTATTCCTCCCTCTTCCTCTTCCTTGCCTACACCTTATTTTATTTTATTTTTTATTTTTTTTTTGGCCTGGGTTAATTTAGCATGCTGTCTCAGCACAGGGAGCAGTGAGAAGGATTGTGCTGAATCAGCTGGGAACAGGGGGGGGGATGAGGAGGGAGCTTGAATCTCCAGAGCTGTTAGATCAGCTCAGGGACTGTGGCTGCAGTCCCCGAGCAGGCTGGCCAGCCGCCCCGGGGAGGTGCCCAGGTAAGCAACTCTCAGTGCAACCTCTGCTGCAGTGGCTCCAACTCCTCATGGTTCCCCAGCTCAGGTCAGTTCCAAGCTCAGGCTTTCATAGAAAAACAACCTTGCAGATGACTTTAACTGCAGTGCAGACAGCCTGCAGCATGGAGTTAGGTTTGCTAACTTCAGTTGTCTAAAAATTAGATGCCTAATCTAAGCAGCCCATTTAGGCATGCTCTGCAGGTCAGTGGGGTGTGTCAGACAGCCCATCAGCAGACAAACATTGATGTCCAAAGCAGATAGGAAGAATATCCCACTGGAATTACTGTGTCTGTTGACTATAGGGGGACCCTATAGAGGTTAGTTTTCTGAACAGCCACAGTTAGATGGGGTTAAACTCACCCTTAGAGATGGTCAACTTCATCGGTATCAGAGCATTCTGCATCTCACATTTGATTGTAAAACTTTTCCTTAATGTCTGCGTTGTAACTGCCTCCATGAGCTGGAAATGCACAGGCATACTTGCCGTCATTTCAATGCAGAATTGTGTCCCCAGAATCTGATTAAAGTAGCAAACAAAAGGCAGCAAAAAAACCTCCTCCTATTTATTTACCTCATGGAGCTATAAATTATGTTAGAATGATATGGGATTTTTTGTTGTATTTGATACAATTTAACTAGCTTGTAAATGATACAGTTCTAGACTGAAAAACAGAAGTTGTTTAATACATCCTAGGCTCCTAAATGTATTATTTGCTACTGGGACATAGAATTATTATTTTTTAAATGTCATTAGTCCCAAAAGCTACATATTATTATTTTTTCTAACTTTCAATTTTTTTTTTTGTAAAAAGTGAAAAGAAAACAACTATGGTTCCCTCACTCATATAAGCTTACATTAAACTTCAGAATTGAGAGGCTATTATAGATCTTGATTGCTTTTCAGAACCAAAGGAGTCTATAAAATGTTGGTTATTTTTTTCCCTGAGGACTCTAATTAATTACACAAATATTAATGAAACAGAAGAATGAGGAGAGTATGTGTAAGTACTGAGACTTCTTATGCTTTTCCTTTCTGATTTTGAAACAGCCTTCAAATAGTGAATGAATATTTCTTATCACTCCTGCATCTTTTTTTTTTCTATCGCCTTTATGATTAACATTTTTCTATGTTGTAGTGACATGTTAAAATGTGAGACTTTGTAACGTATATCTCTGTATGGCTGGAGTGTGAAATTGGCATGGGGTTGAGGAGAGATGAAGAAAAGGGGAGAATGGTGACGTTTTAGCTTGTTTGAAGAACCTGAGCCAGTTTCTAAGTTTAGTGTTGGGTTCTGGGACGGGGATGTGGGGAGTTTAAGAAGGCTCCGATCCTTTGTTATAGTTCTGATTAGAAAAAAAAAGTGATTGTACAAAAGATTTTTAAGCACTGGAAGACTCCATTTTGTTATTACCCTGTAAGTGGAAGGTCTCTTGTAGGCAAACAGTGAAGTTTTAAGGTTGAAATCTACCTTTTAAGGACTTGAGTGGAATTTAACTAATAGCCAGTTGAAGGTATGCTATTTTGTGATGATTCTATGCTTCTATGATAACTGTTTCATCAAGAAGTGAGAACAGACCTAGCTGACTTTAATCTTATAAGTCTCTTAATGCTAACTCTAATGATCTTCAAAGGAAGGGCAAAATAAAATGACAGACAGCGTGTCTTCATGTTAACTCCCCTCACTGCAAATCTAGATGCATTTACAATGAGGCTGCTTCTTAAGTGTGGTACTGTTCCCTTGTTCCTCCAAAATGTATTACTCTTTTTGCATCTCTGGGGGCAAAGGGATTTGCCTCGAGGCCATGTGCCTTTGTTTGCATAATGCATTCCCCATGTGTTTATTAACATACTGTTAAACTATGTTCTCAGCATGAGCTGGCATCCTCTCAGGCCATCGCCCGGGTCCGGGCATGCTCACGCAGCAGAGATAATCACTGGAACTGAGCTGACTTCTCACTGGGAATGTGACTCCACTCACAGCAAGAGAGCAAATAGGAAATGACTCGGGGCGAGTCTCACTAGGCCGGAAAAATGAATTAGACACACTCTTCAACAGAATCTGAAAACATTACATTCGGTGAAGAGAGAGAAAAGGTTAGGGCAGGAGGTTGCTTACCATTCCCTCTTTAGAATTGAAATGTGTTTATGGGTACATTATACCTCCTTATGATGTGAGGTTTGTCTTTCAGTCATATTACCCAGAAAGGAACCCATTCATTGAGCAGTCCTTCCATTCTTAATATACAGTTCAAGTTTTGAGAGAAGTAGGTTGTGTCAGAGGTAAATCTCAACACTTCCCTGTGAAAGCTTAAAAAAAAATTTGGAAGTAAAATTGTGGAAATTGCTATGACCTTTGAGACACCATCCTTTACAATATGCAGTAAAAAAATGGGCTGCTCAGGCTTACATCAAGTTTACAGGAACATAAATTGCCACAATTGAGCTGCAAGCTTTATGTTCTTAAATCACATCATTATTTTTTGGGATATTGGAACCGAAGGTAGAAAATAGCAGATTTCCATCCATCTCAAGAAATAACAACAGTCTTACTGATTGCCTTCAGTATTTTGCTGCAGTATATTAGGTCATTTTTATCCCTCTCATTTTAAAGAAAACTTCTTTTAGAAAACATCTGCTATTCAGGATAAATCGTGACATTGGCAATTTATTTGTCTGATAAGGTGAACCTAGTGCACTGCTTTATTTTTGTCTGGAGTGTATCACACAAAAGCACAGACAGCAGAGCTAAACCTGGAGAAGCCCATGGAGTTACAGAATTATGTCAATTTATACCAGCTGAGGATCTAATCAAAATATCTCAATGTCATAAAGTAAAAGCTAACATTTCATTTAAAATTGAAGTGAGGAAAACTTTAATAAGGCAAAACCAAAAACAGCTGTAGAAGTCAAACAAAAGAAAGAATAAAAATTTTGCCAACATTGAAGAGCTTCTGTAAGAGGTACCTTGCGATCTTAACACAGTTACTGGTTTAAAAACAAACAGACCAACCCCAGGATTGCATGAAGGAGCAGTCCTTTCCAAGTAATCATTAATGCTGTGATACTGCAGATGAATGCTAATAAGCATTTTTTTTGGGGGGTGGGGTGGGGGGGAAGTAAAAACAAAAAGGCAACTTTGTACATTTTGTGCTAATAAAAACTTTATCCTTAGCTTGTATCTGCTAGGTTACCATTGAACTGAATTAAAGGTACCAAAGTACTGCTACAAATTCCCCCAATATGTATGAGGTCTCTATACCCCTTGGGCATTTGATTTAAGTAGGGACTAAGTGGTACCAGCTGGCCTTCATGCCCAAGTGCTTATGAGGATTCATTCCTTAATGAGCCAGAGAGCATAAAGGGTCCTCCTGAGAAGTGTAGGCTTGGGTTTGTGCTCCTTGTGTGCAGCTTGTGGTGAGTAACTTGCTCTCTTCACCTTATTCTGTGAGATGTGCTTGCTAATTTAATAAGAGAAAGCGAGAACAAGATGCTAATAAATAACGTGGCAGAGATAGCAAAAGATTATCCAAACAATAGAAACTGTAGAAGGAAAGCGTGTGTTCCCTAGAGGAGAATTTATTGAAAGCTGAGGTGTAACAATAAGAAGCTACGTTCACAAATCTCTAAAGGCAGCTTTGCGCTGCTTCAGCAGTGCAGAGAAACTTAAATCCAGCTTATATTTCCAGTGGAGTGTGCTTTTGTATAAACGACTCCTCTGGTTTCGTAAGGCCATCATAAGGTACATGACAAGGGAAGAGCTGTGGCCCAGGTGACCTGTTCCCTCATGATTCACGCAGATGGTTTTGAAGCCTCCCCTTGAGTTACCGCAAGCACAGTTCAGATTGGCCCAGAAGCACAGGCTAAAGTTTGTTATTGTTATCTGTGTTCTCTTGATGAGAGAAAGGAGAGGAGAGAAACTCCAAATAATCTAGCCATGCATAAAACCAGGTCACGCTACAGACCAAGTTGGTTTCTGGTACTGGCTTTGTTTTGACTAAGTGTCTTTTCCTGAATAAGTGTCTCTGAAGTGTTGCTTAAAGTACACGAGTCAGTCTGCACAAATGAACTTTGTGCTAGATAAAACCTTGAAGGCGTAGAGTTTGCCTTGTTTTTGATTCTCGCTCCTTATGAAGAATTTGTGCGTGTCCTGCGTTACTACAGTGTCTAATTACCTTGTAGTCTTTAATACGTTTCTGTGCATGGCATTAGTATGATACTAATACAGCAACACATAAAAAGTTGTGATACTGTCTATGAACATAAGAGAAGGTCAGTAGAGATGAGAGCTCTGATCAGAAGCGTTAGAACCAGCAGAATATTTGGGTACGTTGAAGTAAGATGATTCATTGTCTTACTTTCAGATGTTGAGTGCCTACAATGGCCGGCAGAAATCTCTTAGGTGTGTCTAACATCGTGTCATATAATATCATATACAAGGCACATGATAAGTTAGGCCCTTCTGATGGGATCAAAAAACCCCTAAGTATATGCATAAAGTGAGCTGCTCGCAGGTAGCAACAAGAAGCATGTGGGCAAGTATTGTGCCTGAAATCTTTGATGGACTCTCAGAATTGGGATGCTTGCTACCTGGAGCTTCTCCTCTTTTTCTGCTTGTCCTCTGCCCTTCCTCAGGTGAAGGACTGTGGTTTCTGCTTGTCATTTACACTGCTGCTGAAAGAGGACAAAAAAAGAAAGAGGCAGTGGTGGTAAAAGCAACCCCCTCCCCATTCTCGCAGTTCAGTGTTTGTAGGTAGTAAGAAAGAGATTTAACTTCTTTGCTGGAGTGGATTCAAAACCTCATCTCCCAGGAGACTGACTAAGCCACAAAAATTCAAATTGTTTCACTTTGGGGAGCTATCCTTTTCTCCTATTGAAAATATTTTGAAAAAAGGGTGTATAACACTAGCTAATTGATTAAGTGTGGGTTGCAATTTCTCTCTGTTATAGCTAATAAAGTAGACAGAAACATTTTTATGAGTAAGAATTGGACTCCACATCTCCCTGCTCCTGGCTGAACATCTTAGCCACTGGATTATGTAGCTGTGGGAGGGGACCAGAGAAGGGGAGAAAAGGACTGTCCAGGATAGCAGCTGAAGGTTTTGAATGTTTCTCTTCACTTAAGTCTTTCTTCCATAGGGCTAAGTGATTTGCCTATCATACAGAAGCTTGTGGTGAAGTAGAGGCTTGAACCTAGTTCTCCAAGGTCTGGGCTAACAGTTTAACTGCTGCTTCTGGGCTCCCTATTTGATTGTACCCACTCTTCTTTTTATCAGTTGTTGGCTTTATTTACAAAGATAGGGTTTCTCTAAACGGTAGATGGACTGCATGTGTGTTACAGCTTTGTACTGCAGTATGTTTCTTTACAGTAATAAAATCCTCTTGGACAAAAAAATCACCGATTATTTTTTTTTTGCACACTAAATCAGACTGATAATACCAAAATGAGTACCTATCAAAAGCGTGGTATGACTGAACTAAATGTGATCAGCTTTGGATATCTTTACAGTCAGATTTCTTTACTAAAGACAAATCACAGCAAGAGGAGAGTATGTAGGGTGCGTACTTTAATGTTACTTTCCACAGAGGTATCTCTTACAAGAGAGTAAGTTGCCTTGCAGAGCCTTAGTAGGGGGTAGCACCTTTTCATATGTATCATTAACAATAATCATCCTAGCTCAGAAGTTATGAAGTATGAAACGCAAGAGTCATATTTCTATAGAGAGAATAACCGTAGATAATCTGAGGTGGGGGAAAAAAAAAAAGCAAAGTAATATTTTTATGACATACATTTACTTCTGGAATCTGCATGCATTTACTTCTGGAATCTGCATGCTGGCAGAAATCCAAAAACTATTATAAAGGAAAACATCCCTTTCGTTTCTGTTCATTTGCATTTTCAAGAGCCAGTGAGATGTTCTGTGTTTTGAATGAAGCTGAAATAAACAATGTTTGTTGTTTGTTTAACAATAGCTGCATCTGCAGCGTGCCTTGCCTTATTCCCTGCATATTGGCGCTACTTACCTGAATTTGCAGAGCTGGCAAAAACTGTTGTATTTTGAGAACTGTAGCTAAAGAGCAAGGTGGGGGAGGAAAAGAGGGAAAGAGATTTTTGCTTATTTCCTGTTTAAACTTCTGGTGATACATTGAAGAATTTTAAAATGCAGTTTCAGTATAAGTAGCTGCAAAAAGCCTCATTTTGAGGGTTTGTGCATTATCACAATAATTTCTATATTGACTCTATGTACTACTCAAGCAAAATCGATGTGTTCATACAATTTAAGATATTGATTAACCTTGTAACTATATCCTGGCATCTGAGGTTCAGACTGGTGGATTATTTTTTCGCTATTACCACCAGCAGCAGTAATGGTTCTGTAGATTAGTAGTTGATTCAAATATAGCAAATCCGGAACTATCTACAGCTGTAAGTGACTAACTTGAAATTGAACTCTGTTATATGCGTGACTATTCACACTGTCATAGCTTGATTGTCTCTGCAGCACTAATGGAGATTTTTAAAAAAATTAAATAGAGCATTTCAACACACAAATCAAAGATAGAAATGCCCTCACTGAAAGGCAGTTAGCAGCTAAATGCTTAAATAATTTTGGAAAAGGAGTTGTAGGGTGTTGCGAGTCACTTCCTTTTTTTCTTTTGAAGCCATTTGCTCTTAGACTATTTTCAGATTAATTTGCATATGAAGTTCAGGCACCTGAAGGCCAGCTGCCAATATGGCCCTTCCAGTTCAGGGATTCAGAATTTCTTCCATCCAGTTCCTGTGCTTCTGAAAGAAACTGCATCTTGTCTACAGCAACATCTCTTCAATACTGTCAGAAATTAATTCTAAATAGTTAGAGGGTTTTTAGTTTGAGGTATGGTGATCTCTAAAACTTTATTCATCTTCATTTAATTCCAAAGAACAATTGATAGAGCTTTCTGTTACAACATTAACTCTTGCTTTAAGAGTTTATGCTTACCGGGCAACAAAATTGTCTATGGGGAGACAAGACCTCTGTCCTGGCATGTGAAGGAACACAAAAGAATGTGCTTACTTTTTTTTATTTCTGTTAATCATACTTTGGTTCAAGAAAACCAGCCTTGTCTAACCAGGGGAGAACCACAAATAGTATTTTTAGTTAATAGGCTACGTACAGAATTAGGAAAACAAGAAAATGAGGAAAAAACCTCCCATTGTGGATCAGTGTGATAAATGGCTAACAAATTAATACTATGTATGTCAGAATATAAAAGGCTAATATTATATCTGATTTGAACTTCACTATCTAATTGGACCAAGTGATCTTTCTTGGGTTTTCAGGCTTGCCCTTAAACTGGGAGCTTCAGTATTAAATACAGAAATCAGCCTGCCAGTCATGTGCTGCTGACACTGACCATACTGGGAGAGTCTGAATTCTCAAGTCCCAATCCATCTAACATTCATATTGATCATGTGCAAGTGTTTGCTTAGCATAGGGTTTTCTGAAGTGTTCTTGAGGAGAGTAGCTAGAGTGTGCTTACCTCAAGGTCTCTTCCAGGTAAACTAGAAGGTCTTGTCAGAGATGAGGCTGAGGGCAGAACAGCCCGGTCCTGAGCAGCAATTTTCCCTAGGCTGGCTCTTCTAATGCCTCAGTCACTCTCAATATTTCAGTGTAGATATAGCCCCTGACTCCCAAAAGACTCCAGTCCTCAGTACACTCCTCTGTCAGGCTGAGGTGCAAATTTTCGGTCTCTTTTTTAAAATTATTTTTTCTGTTTAAGGGGAACAGTTCAGGCAGTCTCTGTAAGCAGTGTTTTTCTAACTCCCTGCTTCCATACTGTAAAATTATTGATGCATCTTGTTATGTTTTCTCTAGACAACTGACATGTGACTAGCAATGTCTAGTAGAATAGCTGTTCTTTATCCTAAACACTTGTTCATGTCCCTTCTTGAAACAACATCATCTTTGTTGACTGCTTGTCTTCTATTTTTTTCAAATAATGCAAATGTCATCTTCATTTCTAGCAGCCTGGTCTACCTGCTCATGTGTTGTGGTTTAACCCCAGTCAGCAGCAAAGTACCACACAGCTGCTTGCTCACCCTCCTCCTGCCCCAGTGGGATGGAGGAGAGAATCCGGGGTAAAAAAAAAAAAAAGTAAAACCTGTGGGTTGAAATAAAGGCAGTTTAATGGGACAGCAAAGGAAGAGAGAATAATAATAATAACGATAAAAGAATATACAAAATGAGTGATGCACAATGCAGTGACTTACTACCCGCTGACTGATGCCCAGCCTGTCTCTGAGCAGTGATTGCTGCCCCTCGGTCAATTGCCCCCAGTTTATATACTGAGCCTGATGTCATAGGGCACTGAATAGCCCTTTGGCCAGTTGGGGTCAGCTGTCCTGGCTGTGCCACCTCCCAGCTCCTCAGCCCCTGGCAGAGCAGAGGAAACTGAAAAGTCCTTGACTGGTGTAAGCATTGCTCAGCAACACTAAAACACCAGTGTGTTAGTAACATTCTTCTCATCATAAATCAAAAACACAGCACTATGCCAGCTGCTAGGAGGAAAATTAACTCTATCCCAGCCAAAATCAGGACAGTATCCACCCCTTATTCTGTACCATTTACGTCATGCCCTGGTCCCATACTTTCCAATACATTTCAATTAACCACCACAACTTTTCCTATCTTTCAATATATAAACACAGATATTGTTCCCTTAGTCTATGGGCCATCCATATAAAACATCTGTTGGTTCATTTAGTCCATGACTTTGGGCTCCATCTGTCATAAGTCTTTCAGGGCAGGAGGGATGGTGTGTAGTGTTGGATCATTCTTTCAGGGCAGGAGGGATGGTGTGTAGTGTTGGATTGTTGCATGCTGAAGCTAGTTCTGGTTCTGTTACTACTGCATTTTGCTTGGTTTCATCAAATTCATTCTTCATTAATCTGGGTGATTCTTACTGTAATACCATTGATATGGCATATAGCAACCATAGAAGTGGTGTTGTACAGTATTATACAGCAAGTAACATCATACAATTCAGTTCATTGGCTATTTTTACCCAAAATCTAATCCCCTTGAGGACATCAGACCTCCACACCCCTCTGCATCACCCACGGAGTGCACGCAGGTCCTTGAGCAAAAGCAATCCCACAAGGGGGTTTACCTTTGCCCGAGGCAGGAATAACCCAGAGTGTCTTCCCTAGCATATTTTTTATGTGCACTGCAGGGATTTTTTCACCCTCTACAGTACGTAAAAGTTTTGGGCAGGGCCAGATTGATTGGCAGATCCTCTAGTGTAGACTAACCAGGCAGCTTTTGCTAAATGTGTATCCTGATGCTTGAATGTTCCACCACCCATTGCTCTCAGTGTGGTCTTTAGCAGTCCATTGTATTGTTCAATTTTCCTAGAGGCTGGTGCATCATAGGGGATGTGATATACCCATTCATATAATTTTTGGCCCAAGCATCTGCGAGGTTGTTTCAGAAATGAGTCCCATTGTCTGACTCAGTTCTTGCTGGGGTGCTATGTTGCCACAGAACTTGCTTTTCAAGGCCCAGGATAGTGTTCAGGGCAGTGGCATGGGGCACAGGATATGTTTCCAGCCACCTGGTGGTTGCTTCCACCATCGTGAGCACATAACGCTTGCCTTGGAGGGTTTGTGGGAGTGTGATATAATCAATCTGACAGGCCTCCCCATATTTATATTTCAGCCACCGTCCTCCATACCAGAGAGGCTTTAACTACTCGACTTGCTTGATTGCAGTGCATGTTTCACATTCATTGTGCAATATTGTCTATGGTCAAGTCCACCCCTCAGTCATGAGCCCACCTATATGTTGCATCTCTTTCTCTCTAGCCTGAGGTGTCAGGGGCTCACTGAGCTATAAGTAATCCACCCTTACGTTGCCTGTACAGATCCACCTGAGCCACTTAAATCTTAGCAGCCTGATCCACCTGCTGGTTGTTTTGATGTTCTTCAGTGGCCTGACTTGTGTACATGAGCATCTGCGTGATGTACTTTTACAGCCAGGTTCTCTACCTGGGCAGCAATATCTTGCCATAGTGCAAGAACTCCATCCCAACTGAAACCAGGACATCATGGTTTTGACATTCTTCATTGGCACGGCTCTGGGGCATGTGAGAATTTCCATAATGTACCTTTGCAATAAAGTCCTCTACCCGGGGAGCAATGTCTTGCCAGAGTGCAGCAGCCCAGATAAATTTACCTCTATGTTGTCAGTTAATCTGTTTCTATTGCTGTAGCTGCCCCCACAACCTCATTTTTTTTTTTCATTCAGCAATATCTGGAGCCAACTGGGCAGCTTTAACTTCTGCAAACTTGACTCAATCTGCATTTTTCTTCAACTGTTTTTGAGATATGTTATGTGGGACTCCGTAGAGCAGTTTTCCACTTCTGATGGTTTTCCAAAATATGATGGGACACATCAGTAAACAGAACATATTGATCCCCATTTTCTGGCAATTTATTATACAGTGGGGCCTTTCTGGCATGAGTCACCTCCTTGGGCAGTACTCCAAAATGTCTGCCTTCTGATCAGTCCGTGATCTCTTCCAGGATTTCTGGGTGGCTGGGGTTCCAGTCATGATTATGTGATCAGTGTTACCCACTTACTCATGTAGCATTGGTCAAACTGCAAAATCAGCCACTAACAAGTCCTGAAATTTTATGTACAGCAAGGAAGGGAGCAGGTAAGGGAACAAATGAAACAGTGTTGAGAGCAAGAATGTGAACACTGACCAGCAACAGCAAGTAGCAACTTTCCAAGCAACAACTAAACAGGTATAACAACTGTAAATTCAGTCTAGCTCATTCTGATCAAATCTATAGTTATCTTGAGCCCCATGTTGGGTGCCAAAAAAGACTGTTGTGGGTTGACACTAGATGACAGGTTAAGTCCTCAACCAGTGTCTTGGCCCCCCAGCTCCCTGCAGCAGGATGGGAGAAAGAATTGGAAAGGCAAAAGTGAGGGGAAAAAACGCTCATGGGTCAAGATAAAACCAGTTTAATAAGTGTGTGTGTGAGAATGAAAATAAAAAAGTAATGCAAAAACAGTCACTCACTAGCAGGCCAATACCTAGCTGGTCTCTGAGCAATGGCAATTTGGGAACACAGATGAGTATGATGTTGTATGATATGGAATATTCCATTGGACAATCTGGGTCAGCTGTCCTAGCTGCATCCCCTCCAAACCTTTTGCCTACCTCTAACCTTCTTGCTGGGGAGGACAAGTGGGAAACAGAGAAGGTCTTGACACTGTGCTAGCACTTTTGAGCAATAGGTAAAGCACTAGTGAATTATCAACACGGGTTTGGCTGCAAATCCAAAACACAGCACCACACAGGCTTCTATAAAGAAGATTAAGTCCATCCCAGTCAGACCTGGTGCAGACTAGTCATGTCTTGTCAAATAACTACTCTTTATCCGAAACACTTGTTCACACACCTTCTCAAAATACCACCACCTTTCTTTTATTTTTCAAACTGTGGAAATGTCTATGGTAAAACTAAACTCCTGTAGAGATGAACTTTTTCCTGTTTTGCAAGAACAGACAGCAGACCTGTGTGATACATGTGGAAGAAATTTAGATCAAACCTATGCATTGATTGTAAAATATGTGGTTAGAGGCTCCAGCTGCAGACCATGACTATTGTGTGAGGTTCTGTACAAACATGGGATCTAAACATGGTTTCTGCCATGAGAGGAGTCACCATTTCCATACCAGAGTTGATGACAAAGCTGTCTGAATCAAAGAAAACAGTGAGACAACATCAGCTGTTAATAGGCATTCCTCCAAAAATAGGGCAGATTTAACTATTGAGAGCAGGATTTTGTTCTCTGGATGTGTGCTCGTGCAGGGATGAAGAACTCTGCTTCATTCGGTGGTCAAGAAATGGCTTGACCTTGAATATGCTTACGGAGAGGGGAGAAGCTGGTCCTTTCACAGACCCAAGGACATGATTCACTTCTTGTGTGGTACTGAGTGCACCTCAGCTTTCAAGCATTTCTCCATGCAAGTGAGAACACAGGCACTTGGCAACTTTCAGAAAGTCCTTAAATGTGGCAGAATCAGGATCCTTCCAAAAAGTTTAAAGTCTGTGATTGGTGTGGTAAAAGTCTGAATTTCCCTTGTGGTCAAATTCTATTTCTAGTTTAGCAAAACAAAAATCCTTCTTTAGTGAGGATATGCAAACTACGTATATGGTCTACTTTATCTTTAGACACAATTTGCAGACTGGTATATGGGATTTTAAGTCCCTAATGATCACTTTGGAGACAAGCCTCCCAATGCAATACTGGAATGGCAATCACAAGCTTGTGGGGAGGGGCTTGGCTTGTACTGGTAAGTGTGTATTTGTTTCTCTGTAGAAGTATCTTTTACCTTTAAATAGAAACATTTGAAATCCAAGAATGACTTTCAGAAGCAAAAGACTAAAGTGTTGGGAAATGCCATATCAGCAGATCTAATGCCTCCAAACCAAATAATTGCAAGGTGTTTCTCTGCCTTGAAGTCCTCTGATATTTTGGCTGGTTTTTAATATATTTTTAAACCGAGATATAAATGTAATCTCTCTGAACTTGACTGCAAAGACTTATTGCCAGCTAAAAAAGAAAGAGATCAGACAAACAAGTGGTTTTTGATGGGCGTTAAAAGCTTGGTCGTTCTTACTCTTCTGAAATATTGTGACATTCTCATAAAACCCCTTTTCTCTTTAATGCCAAAGCAATGCTCCTGTTAATAATGTAACACTGATGGCACCAGCCACCTCTAATCATGAGAGAAACAAGCTGGCCCAAGCAATATTCTACTTGAGGGATTTGTTCAAGAAAATGTGCCCCTCACCCCTCTATACTAGAAGTTGCTGAAGGTAAGAAATGTGATGATACCTTAACATGATGCACAGCTGCCACATGTTTTTTTTATTCTGTGGGCGAAATACAGGAATTCGATTTGTAAATTAAGATAGCACACCTTGAGTAGTACTATGTAGAGGTAGGAAAGGCTTCTTTGACAGAGGTGAGCTACTTATTAGGAGGGGTTTTGACACTACTACCTCTTAAAAAAGGAGTGGGAAGTTAGAAGTATGTGCAGTGATAAGTATGATAGACTCATTTTTACTGGAAATTTTGATAGATTAAAGAAACATGCTCTCTTGATCTCATCCTTGTGTGTGGGTCTGGATGGGAGGATGTTCTGAGACACCTTCCTACCCTTTGTATTTGTTTGTGTTCCAGGACATGTTTCACCACGTTGAAAGTAGCTGTTCTTCTTTTACGCTTCACATTGAAAATGTGTAACTTTCTTTTAAGTGCTACCTTAACCCTGCAGTGAACTACGGAGATGAGGCAGCAGTACTGAATTGGAAAGGATGGGGGCTGCAAAAGATCAGTTACTTCTCTTAGTCTACTTTTAACCTTACAGCCGAGGTCAGGAATGAGTGCGCTGCTTAGCATTTGCACTTCACAAAATGCTAATAGAGGGTAAATAGATGGAAGAGCCCTTCTGTGGCTGCATATAGCTGCTGGGCCAAATTTCTGCTCCACTGGCTGACCTCAGCACTCAGCACCTCAAGACACTGCCATGTGTCTTGCCAGGTGTGTGGGAACAAGGTCCTTGTGCAACAGGAGCGGAGGTCAGTTCTGTAGGTGATCCAAAACCAGTTACATAGGCTCTCATTCTGGGAACTGAGGAGAGGTGGATAGGGGGTGGACACCACAGACACACAAAGAATTTTACTAGGTCTTTTTAAAGCAAAGGCCTCACTTAGCCAGCATCCTAAGGATCATTATGTTTATCTAGTTCTATTTCTGAAGCTTGAAACTGGCTATTCTTTGTTGTCATCTGCATACATGAGTTTCCTAGCAGTTATGGAATAACTTTTGAAATGAATGCTGAACTAGCCTATTGGTGGTCCATTGGACTGGACACTTCACTCGCTGGCAGAACTAGTAAAGAATGACCCAACAGGTTCATTACGTGAGGTTGTGTATTTTTTCTCCAGGTACTTCTAAATAACACTGCTTATCAGTGTAACAGCTGCATAGTGCTCTGCCTTTGGAGGCTGAAGAGGCAAAAGAAGCCTTATTTGGGGTAGCTGAATAAGGCTTATGCGTTATTCACATGGCTGCAGTGCGAGCTGGAAGCTGAGTGGGTGTGGTGGGACAGGAAGATCAGCTGAGAGTTTTGTTTGTGGGATGTGTTCAGGCTCAAGTGAGAAGTGGTTGAGCTGCTGTCTGAGCTGAGAGGTGGAAGAGTGCCAGAAGAGCTGGTATGAGTAGGGGACAGGAGGAGATATGCATGCCAGTGGGGAAACTTTCATAAAGGTGAGAAGCTCTGCTATGTGGTCTTGGGGAGAGGAGAGGAAAAGAAAACAGAGAAAGGTGAAGATTAATGAGTGAAGGACCTGTGCAGTGTGACATTCTGTGCGTTAGTCTGCTTGTGTAGCGCTCAGCACAGGGGCCTTACAGCTACGTGTTGGTGGGAGAAAGACTTCTCAACTGTGCCATTTCACAAGGAACTATGAACATCCAGTGGCGTGAACGTTACAATGATTTGTGGTTTTAATCCCAAATTTGATAATTGTGCTTTGCTAGTTCTTCAGGGAAATAAGCCCTGTGGTGATTTCATATTTCTTAATGCAGACTTGGCTAACATACAAATAGCGCTGAAAATTGTCAGCCTATTGAATTCAGTGACAGAAATCCTCGTGCAGCTCCATGTCAGCACCTAATTCTCTGTGAAACCTTTGAAAAATCTCAACATCAGGTACTCCAGCTGCTAGCTTTCCCCCTGTAGTGTGCAGGGGTGCACTGAAGCATCTTCATGGGAAAGTCTGGTTAGGAATGTGGTCACTTAATGGAGTGAATGATCTATTATTTTTGTTGCTGACCTTTTTTTTTTTTTTAGGGATGACATTGCCTTCAGGTTCAATCTTCAGATAGTGTGAATTGGTCCATAACAGTCCATATAGCTGTGTTGGTTAATTTTCACCAGCTGAGACTCTAACTGCTCAAGTGCAAAATCGTGGCAGGGGAGGAAATGGGAGGAAATATTGCCTGGTGTTCTGGGAGAATGAGTAAGACTCTGTCCTGGATCACTGAATTCAGAGAGTTTTAGCATTTGACTTCAGTCAGATCAGAATCAGAAGCCCTTCATCAGAACATGAGGCTCTGAACAAGGGCATCCTGAAAATGTGACTTTTGCTCTGGGACTGAGGCTGTTGGCATGACAGTTGGGAGAAACAGGAAGAATTGTTCTGCAGCATTACATCTGATATCAATAATTTAATAAAAAAAATCAGATATTTGAAAGGAAGTTCAGACACTTGGCTTAGAAAATGAGAAAAAAGGAAATGTACATTTTTGTTTGCTGGTACTGAGTGGGATCTGTTGCTGGTAGTTTTGATAAATTCAGAAACAGAAGCTTGAAATAACAGTTTGCTTATCAATATTTTATTTCTTCAGCACCCAGAGAAACTAATTGCACAGGACACTGTACAAACACATATCATGGAATATTCCTTTGCCCTGTGGAGTTCTCACTGAAAAAAAAAAGAATCAAAACCAGCTAGGTTAGGAAAATAGAAACCTAAATAAACTCAAAGGCTTTCTGCTTTTACAATAGCTATAACAGGATAAAGCAAATTTGTGACACTTACGACAGCACTTGGTTCAAATGCTTGGATTACTAAAGAGCTGCAGTACTTTTACGAGCGGTGTGGTGAGGACTGCCCAGTCTGACCTCATCCTGTTCTCTTTAGGGGTGAAGGAATGGAGGAACAAGGGAGAGAAGGGATAAAGTCCCTATTAGCTTCAAAGGACAGAAATGTTTATTCATTTAAATAAAGGCAAAACACATGTTCTGTCCATGAGCACTGCTTGTCCCGTTTGGGTCGCCCATGTTCTTTCAGCTGGAAAGTTTGAGTTAATTTCATGTATGGTCCTCTACATAATTTTGAGAGACATTACATATTTCCTAATGATTAGATGCAGAGACTTTGGTGGAATTAAATTATTATGCGAATAGCTCTATTCATCAGTGTGGTTGCGGCACTATATCAAGATAGAATATGCCCTCAAGAGTAAGCACTATTCACCTATCTTGCATTCTTAAAATGGGTGTTGCATCATAGATTTCAGGGGAAGTAGGGCTTGAGCTCAAGATTATTGACTGTAGGTAGAATCATTTCAGAGATAATGGTTGTATTATTACTGGAGTAACGGAGGCAAAACAGAAAAGAAAATGAGTGGGGACTTAATACCATATTTAGTGACGAGTAAGCATCAGCTGGAAAGTTTGAGTTAATTTCATGTATGGTCCTCTACATAATTTTGAGAGACATTACATATTTCCTAATGATTAGATGCAGAGACTTTGGTGGAATTAAATTATTATGCGAATAGCTCTATTCATCAGTGTGGTTGCGGCACTATATCAAGATAGAATATGCCCTCAAGAGTAAGCACTATTCACCTATCTTGCATTCTTAAAATGGGTGTTGCATCATAGATTTCAGGGGAAGTAGGGCTTGAGCTCAAGATTATTGACTGTAGGTAGAATCATTTCAGAGATAATGGTTGTATTATTACTGGAGTAACGGAGGCAAAACAGAAAAGAAAATGAGTGGGGACTTAATACCATATTTAGTGACGAGTAAGCAGAATCAAGCAGGGACTTGACAATATTGGTGGATGATATTAAATTTGTAACGAGGAGTCTTAGCAAAATATTAGCTGACATGGCCAAGGACAGTCTCTGTAGAACTTGAAAGCAGAGGAGGGAGCTTGGTAATTCTTGGAACAGCTGACATCAATGTAGAGTTAGGGGACTGGGAAATACTTTTTTAAATTAGAGAGGCCTGTAGGAAGGCCAGAAAATTGATCATGCAGGATTTTAATTACTGAGATATCAATTAAGATAATAACTATGCACAAATTAAGAAAGGGTACGTAGTGCAGGACTGCTTCCTTAAGATGTTAGTGAGCTTGCACAGTCACATGCTCTCTTGGATGCAGCCCTGGGGAGCTGAGCCAACTATGACAAATGAGGTGGAGAGGATCTATGGAGCACCCTGGTGTCAAGCTGGGAAGAATGAGGAATGCCTAAAGAAGTGCAGAGGGTTGATGTGTTTTCTTTTTTTGAGGTTAGTGAAGGCTAATATTGATGAAATGTGCCCGAGGAATTTCTTCTGATTATGGAAATCTCCATCTGTACAACTGAAAAATAACTGTGATTTCCTCAGAGAGACTGTAATTAAAATGTGTCCTGGTTAAGTCTACACAGGTTAAAGGCTGATGTGGGTGAAGTCTGTATGAAATTAGCATAAAGTATTAAGCAGGTTCTTTCTTAAGCTACAGCATAATTGGTGTAGTGAGGAGCAGGATAGGGTGATACACAGAAATGAAAAAAGACTGCAAAATTAAATTCCTTTTCAATTTATCCAAATCATTATTTTCATGTGCTATTTCTCTTTTACTCACTCTCCTTTGTAGATCACGCTTTTAGAGCTGGGAAGGTTTTGTCCACTTAACAGGATACATGAGGGTGGTTATAACAGGATATGTAACAGAATATTATAGGTTGTGCTGTGTAGCCTAAATATCTTTTTTTCATGAAAAACACTTTGCTCTCTTCTCCAACTTTTGCAGTGGTCCAGAGTAGAGGTGTTGGAGAAGTGAGGTGAATTACAGCGAAATAAGAAACAGTCTTGGTTTTACCACCCACTAGCAATAATAACTAGCTAGGCTTGAAGTGAGGAAGCAAGCCATGTCCTTTTAGCAGATGAACTATCCTACTTCTTAAGGAGCACACGAAGAACTCTTACTCACAACCGCTCCTGAAGGAAAGAAATTGTGTTCTCAGGCACAAGGGAACAGTCATCTTATTAGAGGTATTTATTTTGAGGGAAACAAAAAATAAAAATATTGCCACTTCCCCCCCCCCCCCCCCCCCCCTCTAAGGGCCAGAGAAAGCAGTTCCAAGAAAAATGAGGTGGATTAGAAAAAGAGCTAGGACAGATCTGTTCAGTAATGTTTTATTATCTATTTTCCATAATGAAAGAATGGAAATAAACTTTATTTAGAGGATCATTTTCTTAAGTTGCTGGAATGATCAGATAATTTGCAGTAAAACATGAAATGGCCTGGCCTGCTTCAAATAAACAAACCACAGCTATTTAATATAACCAACATACAAGCCTGTGTTTGGTAAGAAACAAAATTTGTGTTATTGATATCTTTGTTCTACGGGGTTCTTTTTTATAAATGCATTAGCTCTTCTGATCAGTGAAATGTGATGAATGGGAAGATGCAAGTCAGGAACCATGTATTAAAAACATTATTTAGCTTAAAGATGTTTTTTGAGGAAAATAAAATGGGGCTTTTTATGTAACCCCCATATTTGTGGCAGAACCTTAATATAAATTTGATCTCTTCTTAAGGAATATGCTTTGGCTGTATTTGCCAAATAACTTGGTCAATGTAAAAATAATCTCCCAAATGGTGGCTGTGGGGCGGAGGTGGGTATCGGGGAGGAAGACTTCCCCCTCAAGTGCTGTGGAAGATGACATTTTAGTTCTGTTGTCCACTGAACCAATTTGAACTCAGATTTCTAGACCTCCATAAAGCACTCTCCTTATTATGTTCCCATAAGGCTGCTCTTACTCTCTCCTATCAAAGCTATTTCAATTTATGTAACGTACTTTATCCACGCATTGGATTGCTGCCTGAACCTTGAGTGTTACCTCCTGTGAGAGTACTTGGGTGCTCTGGATGCCCATATACTCAATCCCTTCATGCTTTGCTCCTATGCGCAGACACATGGACAAAACACTTCACCCTCATATTCCATGACACAACTTTCTGCATGAATCCAGTCCCATGTACCCCCTGCACAGAAAAGGAAAGTAGTGAAGTGTGTTCATGTAAATCAACCCACTGTCTCCTTCCAAGACAGAACACCTCACCTGGGTCACCACCTGCATCCCTAAAGCAGAGGCTAAAGAAAGTTGCAGAGGAGCAGGAGAGCGTACTATACCCTGATGCCTTTCTGTTGCTTTCCTTGGTTGGCAGCAGTGATCTGCACCCTGTTGTCTGGAGCTCTTCGTTTGGCCATGGCACTTGCTGCTGCTGGGTGAGGTCAGGCTGGCCAAACTGGGGACCCTTTCTTTTTGTTGTCTCGGTGGTACAAAACAAAACCTTAAAGGGGAGATGTTGTCATTCCTTAGTGATACTTAATTGATCCTTCTTTTGTATGCCTTCTGATTTCATAACTGGCTGGAGTTGCCCCTCTCTCTTTCCCAGCCTCCTTTCCCCCACACTTGCTCATCTGTTATGTGCTTCCCTGCCTTCTATCTCCTGGTGAAGACCAGATATGCTGGGACCGCCCATCTGTAATGTGGGGCCACCTTCACTTACAGCTCTGGTACTAGCTCTTCATTTCCCAAATCCAGGCTGCTGCTGCTAAGGACTGTATTTCTTCTCTCAGCCCCACTATGCCAGGTGAAGGTTTTTCAATTTCTCACTCCAGAAAATTGTACAGGACAAAGGGAATTTGCTTTAAGAGAGTGGATAGATATTCAGGACAGGAATACTAAAACGAAGCAGAGAAAAATATTTAATGGATATGGATCATCTTTTTGTTATATGAGCCTATTCCTGCCCATCAGTTATGTCTGTTGCACAGCGAATATAAACCAGAATTAGTATTTTGAAGTTGTGGTAGGGCTGGCAATTTAAAACAGGTGAGGATCTGCTCTCTGTTTTATAACCAACAAAATGTTAACTTGGTGCAGACACGCTTGCCAAGTCCCTCAGCTTTCAATGTGAAGTTCTCGCTGTGGCAGGTAATAGCTGGAAGTTTTTGCTGGCTGCCATAAGTGAAAGGGAGTTTTCCTGATCTTTTAAACTTAGCAAAGATTCACAGAAGCAGCAGAGTTCAAAGTTATGAAACCTTTCTAATATCCAGCAGCCATGTAATTTTTTTCCTTACTAAAGACATTTGCCTAATTTTTATGTAAATAGCCACAGCCTGGTGGCTACTCTAATCCACCAGCATTACTACTGGCAAACAAGGGATTAAGAAAATGCTGTATTGAAATTAAAGCTGTAGGGCCTGATAGAGCCAGGTTACCATTAAATTCTATAGATACTGTATCCTTCTTGCCAGCTCCATTGTGCTTTAATCCAGTGCTCAGGGTTTTCTATAACTAAAAAGTACTACTTTAATCCTTTTCTCACACACTGTAATGCAAACCTTGATGCTGAATAATCCACTGAGGTTTGTGCATTTGTTAGATCTCTGCTTCACTAAATTACCAAATTTTACTGGCAGCAGAGCAGGGTGGCAAAATGTCAACATGACTTTGCAAAGCCAGCGGTTGCTCATTTCTGAAAATGAATATGATGTCTATTAATGCCTGTTTACTACATTTCAGCACTAACCTTTAGAAAGCGTTGGAGGGGATGGGAGGAACTCCAGGGCAAGCTTTCAAAGTGCAGTAGCATGTATTTTTCTCAATCAACATTTGATTGAACCAAGAAACCAAGGGATATGTGTTTACAAGTGCATTTTGTCTGAACTCCATTGCTAGACATTTTGGGTTTTGTTTGGTTTGCGCTTTGTTAGTGATATCATATGGTCTTTGAACATTCATCAATATTGCGGCATTTGATACTGCAAACACATGCCAAAAGAAACAGAAGCCCAACATGAAACAGTGGGATCAAAGTTGCATATGTTTTTCAGTGCCTGATAAAACGTCTTTGCCCAGCCATCTGAGTGTCTGATCTGCAGATACTAATCTCTGGAATTTGTGGTGATCTTTCTAGTCCCTAATCAGTGTTATATTTCATGTACATTGTGCTAGGACTTTCTTGGGTTAAGGAGAAAGGGAACCAATATTCAGTGTTAGTAGCAGTGTCAAGGATCCTAATATTTAGTTAGGTTCAGCCCTGAGGGGCATTGGTGCAGTTCTAACATTGGATGTTGATCATCTGAATTCTTGATTCAGAGCTTTTTCCACTTTTTTTTTTTTAACTAAAATGTCCCACAGTTCACACCCATTCTTTTCAGCAAGATAGGCTCTCAGTCATGTCAACAGGATTTTTACTTGAGAAAGGAAAATAGACGTTTGTCCTTAAGGCAAACAGCCCCCACAACGCATTCTACTAAACAAAGCTATGTGCTGGGAAGTACAAAAGAGACGTGTTATTAAGGATTCTGTTAAAACCAATATGGGACCTAACACCCCATGTTGAGATGAGATTTTTCTGTTGCTAGAATAACTAAAGAAAGTCTAATTTTTAACAGTGCTTGATAGGTACTGGAGACAAGAATTTAGTCACACTTCACTTCGATTCCTCAGGAATGTCTTTGTTTAATTTAATACAACTGATTTCAGTAAGAGGCAGAACCCATACCTGAATGGGACAAAAGAAATCTCAACAGAAACCTGAAACAGGCTTTACATTTTATGGTTTTTGACCTTATGGCTCCTAGGAGGGAATGAATCATGCTCCTGTGAGGAATGACCTAACTTGATCTCCTCTTTGGTTGGAACTACAGAGCTGGAAAGGAATGCAGTGGATACAAAACATAGTCTTTGCAAGTGTAGGGTTTTTAAAAATTATATACATACATATAAAACTATATATTTAGTTTTCTTTGAGCTTGTTTCTTGAACAATTTATTCCTATTTACCAGCACCCCAGTGCTGTTGCTTGGCGAGAGCTGCTAGATTGACCTACCATTTTCAAATGCCAGTGTATAAGTAAAGAGCAACATACAGAGCTTTGGAAGTGCATAGAAAAATGCTGTGCAAATTTGCATCAGCTGTGCTGAGATATTTAAGATAGGTTCTGTAAACTGTATGTTGGCGGGATAAACACCAGGAATGTGAACAATTATGTGGGGGTTAAAAGGGAGTTTCTGCTCGAAGGAAAATTGGTTGAACAGATGCTTTCAATATTAAGATGATTATTTTTAATAGTGATGTATGACAGACTGTAGATAGCTAGTGACTTAGGCTACATAAGATGTGACACATACATAAAATGCAACTATTATAAGGGACAGTACTGCAGAAATGGAAGGATAGATTAGGTGACCTAAATTATGTATAATTCATCTTACCTTGTGAAGAGACATGAACTAGATGACTTTTTGAAATCCAAACTATTTCTGTCTTCTGTGAATCTATGAATTTCCATTATTTTCAGTGCTCTTTATAGGGAAGGATAGAAAAGTGCTTTAACTGCAAATTTCTCTGTTTCACTGTGCGTATCATGTTACCTTTGTTGAGGAAACCTAATGCTTTCATTGAAGATCAAATCTATTATCTGTTGTTGCTAGTACTTCACAAAGTTCTGAACATAAATGACATATTATCTACTAATAAATTCAGTAATAGAGTAACACAACTATATCTAGTGAAACTAACATAACTTTAACAAGTCAAGATAAACATACTGGTACTCTTATCCAGTTCAGTGCAATCCAAATGCATTGTCCCTGTTCTGGCACATTGCCCTGGTCATACCTTGTTAAATGTGCAAGATTGCTACCCAGGTGTCTTAGATTATCTGTGTGACTCCCTCTGCCCAAGCGGATCCCATGTAAAGCCATGTGGGATTTTCCTGCATTCTGTTTTTCTCTCTTTTTCAAGTCAAAGAGGGTAGTTCACCAGAAAACTCTACAGTGGTACATATAATAAGGAGGGGAATTGTCTCAAAGAAATTTGATGGCTTTAAATGTCAGTACAGAACAGTGTTACTACATTTGACATTGTCTTTCCAAGTAGCATGTGCTTCCACTCAACACTGTCCCATTCATATCTAAAGGCAGGCATGGTCTCTGCACCAGAAAACCCCTGTCTGAAGGACATTATAGCTGAGAGTGAATTTAGTAGCACAGAAACAAGGATTCAGCTTTGGATGTGACAAATAATAATACCTGCAGTTTTGCTAGCTGGGGTAAAAATTCATAAGGGAGATGAGTCCATATGCTCCAAGGGCATAAGCTGTCACTGACTGCCTGAAATCGGGAAGAGATTGCCCACAGTGGGATAGTTCTGCCTAATTGCCCACTGAAAGGCTTTTATTCTTTCTCTGAAAGCACTTCATTCTGTTTACGCTACAAGTTGGGATAGAAGTCTGTGCTGACCATTGATCTCATCTGCTCTGGCAACTTCTGTGTGGGAGTCATATCTGCTTAAACAATGGCACCGTGTTTTCAGAATACGTCAGCTTATATGTTTTGACCGTGGGGGCTGAGAAGTACCTCAAGTGATTCATACAAGGTTGGATTGAGAGGTGTAAAAATAGCCAGGGCTGGGAATAGTCCTAACAAGCAGCAGTTTCTGGGTATGGAGTCACAGGGCACAAACCACAAACTCATGGCAGGGGAGGGGAAGGTCCATGACTCTTAGCTCCCCTGTCCCATGTTTTCCTCCCACTTAGTCATGCACACATGTAACTCCTACTAATTGAGCATTGGAACAAGTTGGCCCAGAAGGTGGTGAAGTCTCTCTACTTCAAGATATTTAAAAAATAAATGTCTGGACATGGTCCTGGGCAACCAAGCTCTAGGTGATCCCTTCCAAACTCAACCATTATGTGATTCTGTGCCTACATCCAGCCCAGTGCAGCAATAGAAGAAATGTGGCATGTAGAAGAAATTCAGAGCTGGATTTAATTTACAGCTTCTCAAATTTTAAAATTGTAAGCGGAAATCTGAACATGGTGTTTCTTGTACTAGTATGGGGTCTAGCAGTAAAACTGACCCTAATTAAGCGGTATTTGCCCAATTACATCCTCCTGGGAGTAGAAAAGAGACAAAATTGGAAAATGGGTTTGCTTCCCAGTCTCAGCCTATGGGGAGAGTAATCAGCTTTACATCAAAATTGACAACAAGGTATTTTTCCCTCCATGTTGGCCCAGTTCTGGTGGCTGATCATCAGACATGCAGAGAGGCAGAATCACATGTGTGTTCTCTTGTCCTGTGCTTTTGTTTCTCATTGCCTGTGTTGCTTTACAGCTGCTTGCTTCTGGGGGCTTCCTCTGCGATAGGAGAAGGTATCTTAGGCCCTCAACCTCCACCCCCGTCTCCCAGATTGTCCTTGCTTGGCAGAAGGCATGATCTTGCTCTAAAACAGAATCCTGTCCAGAGATAAATTTAGCTCCTGCCCTTTTATGCACTGATTATTAAACTCAGTACAGCCTGGTCTTGTCTCTGTGGATTTGCATCTGTAAAAACAGTGTGAAGTGATACCAGATCAGGACAATCCAGGCTGTGCTCTTGGGACTCATGCATGGAAGGGACACTAAACCAAATGTTATCATGGCAAAGAATAAAATAAAATAAATATGTGCTTGCTCTACTGTTAATTGTTTGTTTTTGTTTGTATGTGTTTGGTGTAGTGTGTGTTTTGGGGTTGGTTTGTTTGGGGTTTTTGGTGGTTTTTTTTGTTTTTTTTTTTAACCACTGTAAGAGACAAGGTGCTGGGCTGGCTGGATTTTTTGGTCTGACATGATTCTGACCATTTTCAGTGATGTTCTTAATATTGCAAAAATACTAGGGTGCAAAATAAAAATAGTGTCTGGTTCAGCAATAACATTTCCTAGCACTAGATAATTAACTTTTTGTTAACAGGTTTCTAAAATCTCAGAGGTAATTTCATGTTATGTTTGTGGCTGTAGGAGTACATGGGGCCTGCTCTCGATTTATCTTGTGCTGGTGTGGGCTTGGAAGAAAATTTTGAACATAAATCTTAGGTAAAGCTTTGACCACTAGAAGGAAATTATGCATGTTTACTGCTGTCCAGGTTTAAACTGATGGTTTTATTTGTGTATGTAAGGTTAAATATATATATTACTGCCAAGGTCTAAATTTGCGCCATTTAATATGTGTGTACAGATACTATATGCATAGGTATATACATGTATGGTCTCTTAAATAGGTATGTAGTGTGTGTATCTATACTGTATAAGTGTGTATACGTGTGCACGTACATTTCTACAATCACATATACACACCCTATACATGCATGTATGTTTAAAGCAGTAATTTGTCATTGCTGAGAATATGCAGTGCTTAAAAACACATCAATACAGGTATTTGACTTTTTTATCAGTCCTGCCACAGAACCTCTTTCCTGGGTGGGAGGAATAATGAGGGAGAAAAAGGTGCTATTCATAGAAAATGGATCACTGAAATGAAGTTTCATAAAACACACTTTCCCACTTTTCATTAAACTTCTATCATTTTAAAATATACATATTTTTTCCCCAGAAAAAGGTGTATTTTTCTAAAAGTCCTTTCCAAGCTTCTTAAATGCTACTCTTTCTTATTCCACTCTTCAAAGAGCAGCAGCTACGTTATCCCTCTTTTCAACTTCAAACTGTGCTGCTCTGTTGGTCCAGCACAGTGAGGGTGCTTTGAACCTGAGAAGAGAATCTAGCTCCTTTTTTTGGAACCTCAAGAAGGACTTTTTGAGAGTGCTGCAATTAGCACTTCCCTTTCACGCACATCACCTTTCTTGACTTTTGTAAAAATAAAACAAATAATAATAAACATATATTTACACATGTGTGGTTCCCTAGGGTTTGACAGAGATACCCTTCATTCATATTTTCCAGGATTTTTTGGATCCTGTTATTTGGACCTTTAGACAGACATTATGATATCTATGAAACTTTGTGCAGGTTGCTGACTTTGTGTGGGGCAAGCGTGAATTGCCTTTGGTTTCCTCTCAGGGGTAACTTTATTCTGCACAGAGTGAAAAGATTCGGTGAATGTCAAAGGAAGGAGCCACAAGTCATTGATCTTGCTCGCTAGACAACCAGCCCCTCAGTGGCTTTTCTTCTTGGTGGCCCACCTTGGCGCTGCAGCCATGTAATCTCTGAATGGCAACAAGGCACCATGCGAATTCAAGCAAAGTTGAGCTCCATGGTTGCTGCCCGCTCCATACTTGCACTTTGCCCTGGGTGATTTGATGGTGAGGGATCAATGGCTGCAATCTGGATAGGTTCCTAAATGAGGCCTTAAAGGATGTACGTGTTGGAGTGGAAAGCAGAGGATGTGTGCTGCTGCTTTTCCTCTGACTATAAATAGCCAGGTCATCCGTACAAACGTTGTGGCTGTCTGGCATCAGCATTTCTAACCGATTTGTGGAACACCACTGAGTGCTTCTAAGAGCACACCTTTTTTTCTTATGCTAGAAATTTGTCCATGCCATCTCCGTGTGAAATGTGGGACACATCACAGGTAACTTCAATGTCACTGTATTAGTTTCAATTATCTGAAGTACTTGGTGATCAGGGTCTCAGGCCATAGAGAAGCCCTAGCATTGCCTCACTGGGAGCAGAGACCTGAGGGCTACAGCCAGTCTTTGGGGTGGGGGAAGCCACTGCTGAGGTTGCATGTGTGTCCTATAGGAGGCTTAGACCCTGACCTACTGGGGCAGCAGAAGGAGCGAAGTGCTGCTTTTGGTATAAGTGCATATTCCTTAAAATCAGCCAGCCAAAATGGAATGAGGATGTGCTATGTTTTTGTAGTGTCCCTTGTGAAAACATCTGTGGGAAAGAAAGGTACTTAAAAGGATCCCACCAAGGGAATGCCTATAAATGCAAAAACCTTAAGAAATAGACAATTGTAAAGTAAACAGCACTTTCATTTTCCTTGAAACAGTATCTTTTTATCTGTGTTTCTCCCAGCAATTAAATGTTTTCTGGGCTGTAAACACCTCCACGTTTACAACACACTCTTTAGGCAGTGACTAGTCCAAATACCCTGTGGTAAGAGAAAATCCTTCAAGTGTAAAGGATTTGCTCATGGAAATTGGTTCAATAAAGCTTCCCTTTCCACCCTTGTCTGCCCACCCCCACCCAGCATGGGCACAGACTAAGCAGAGGCATGCTGCTTCTCTGTAGTAATCTGGATTTCGAGTTGTTGATAAATACAAGCAGGTTAACAACTAACATCAAAGGTTTACCAGATTAAAGCCAAAGGAAGACTTGATTTTCAAGGGCTTGAGTAAGGTTGAGATTCTCAATTATCTTTAAAAGCTCTTTAATACAAGCCTCAATAGGCTTAAACGAACAGAGGAACAAACGTATGTCTGTGCTGTATGCTAACTGCAACACTACTGGGTTGCTTACTGTAACTCAGTTAAAGGCTACATCAAGAATGAGAGATAAGGCAAGTAGGTTTGCCTGTAGAATGAGATCATTAAGAAAAGGTGACCGTTGTGTTTGATGTAGTAAGAGGTGGAGGGAAAACTAACTATAGCTTAATGGGCATAGCAGATTCTGAGACATATATGGCAATTATTAGTCATACTATTTGAATCCAAAAGGGCACCGGTTCAAAGGACTGCTTAGAAAGGCTCAGGCTGGGAAGAGGAAGCTATTAAATCAGCTGTGCTCCTCTGAATGTGTGTGGGTTTTTTTTTTTCCCTTTCCTGAAAGTCTTAGGATACTTCTTGAGAAGAGGAGGATGATGAAATTTCACAAGTGTTGCAAGAAGGGTAAAATTTGTATGTATTATTGTTGTAGAGATTTTTAATCCTCCTAAAAAGCCAAATTTACCTGCTGTTAGTATGGTCAGATTGACAATAGGACAAATGTACCACCTGCTTCTATGAGATTAAGATAGTGCAAACAAAACCACACAGAATGTGTCATAGAAATTATGCACTTAATAAATTTCTAATCTTCTATCCACTGTTGTGCTGTCTTCAAGTAATACAAAGAGGAGCTATAAGAAATCAGAGATGAAGTGAAAAAAGCCCAAGCCCTGAATTTAACCCATTCTCACATATTGCTCATATTGGCATTGAAAACACAAAGGAGGGAAATTGTAGTTGCCTTTGCAATTATATGTGAGGTGTAAAAGGTATAGATACCTAAAAAAAAACCCCAAAACCAAAAAACCCCAACCAAACAAAAAAAAGCCTTCTTCAGTTCAGGTTCTGAGTCCTTCATCTAGTTTCTGTGACTGAAAGGGTAACTAGGAATTTCTTTTATGAATCCTTCATACTTCATGCATTAAAAATACCCAAGGACATCTTTTATTTCTGTCTCAATAGAATAAGTGCATGTTGGGTGCTAGCTTAGTGTGTATACTCATACAAAATTTTAAAAAGTATTTAAAGCCACATACCATTCAGGACATGATGATCCATTGTTACAGAATAGTTACAGGTAAACAGGTGTGAGCACCTAATGTTAACTGTGTTATCACAGACCATAAAGAAGTTATTTTATTAAGATAAAATGGATTTCACTGGTGCTGTCTTCATTATATGCAAGGTTGGTGGAATTCAGTATAAATTGAACGTGGAATGGTGTAAGTACTAGGTATAAAATAATTGCCGTGAAGCAAAAAGCTCAAGTTTTTCCACTTCCAAGTGTCTCACACATTACTAAGGTATTTCACTTACCTGCTTAGAGTTGTATTTAGTTTGATCTACAACACTGCCTTTCTTTTTTTTTTTACTCTTTAATTTGTTAGACATTTGTTTTGGTTGTCTTATTGCTGCCTGTCTTCCCAGTTAGTTGAACATGATGAGGGATCTCATACCACTGTGATGGAACTGATTTGATCTGTTCAGTGATTTGACATTTTGTATTAGTTTATGGTACAACCTTATTGCTCTTATTTGTGCTTAATATTATCTTCTTTCAAAGGTTTTAGTGGTTCTGAAAGGATATTTTGAGACATTACATTTTATAAAAAATAGAACTTGGTTACAGAGGCAAAGAAGGGGTTTTGGGGTGAGGCAGAGAGTTTTGAGTATTTTGAGTACTAAATATTTAAGGTGACAGCCCAGTACTGCTCAAGTGTATGGCCTTGCAACCTGGAATTTCTTCTGGATTTTATATTCACTCTGTTCAAGTGATGTTAACAGGGTTCCAGAATTACGTCCATGTGAGAGCACAGAACCTCAGAAACAGATGTACACAGTGTAAAATGGAACATGTGGCTGAAGCACACCATTTTCTGAGATATTTCATAGGGGGCTAGATGTTGGCCAGCTTCTATTGTGTACCACCATCCTACATATTAGTATGAAATTAACTTTTCCATAGCTTTGTTTTCATTTGTTTCATTTGTTTTCTTTTGGTTTGTCATCTTCATAAGCTGTTGCAACAGAGTATGAAGCTACTATGAGCTCTGTTATATAGGTCCCTGGCTAGCTTTGGAGGTAATAAAATGTATTCATTTACTTTTCTTGATTCCCTATTTTACATCTTAAGAAAATATGGGACTCCACATCTCATTGGTCTCATAACAGACTGCAGCACTGTTTCCAGGCTGGATGATGAAATGGTAAATGTTTCACCTGGAGGGCAACTGTAGTGCTCACGAGAGTTGCAAGAATGTGCTGTATACTTCTCATAGGTAGTTAGAGGACACTATCACACACCACATCATCTTGTCTTTTATCTTTTGCTAATCTTGCACTGACGACTAGCAAAGCTCTGTATGCAACAAATGTAAAATGTAAGCTGTTGTCTGCTTCATCTACCATCCCCAACACACAGTCTGCTTTACCAGGCTGTTCTCACTCCTTTGCCATTATATCGTTGTTGCTATGGTGAATTAAGAAAATGCTGGCTATTAATTTGATGCTGAATGAGGCATACTCTTATCTCAATGAGTGGGGATTTACCCACATAATTCATAATAACATGGTGGTATAGACTCTACAGCTGTTGAGAGATCCTGTGTCACTGTCATGCAAAGCAAATGGAAGGTTTTTTACTTAATGAGGAGAAATAATTCAGAGACCTGCCCACCTGGAAGAGAAGCAAAAAATAGCTCATTCTGTATTTTCATGGTCATTAGGGTTCCATACAATTACTAATGAGAAATGAACTAAAATTACAAAATAAGCAGGTAAACTGGCAGCATGCAAGCAAGTGAGCAAATGAAAGGACTCTCTCACAGTTTATGCAGAAAAAGCAATCCTTCCACATGTGCCCCTCTATTTCGTGGAAGAGCAGCTCAGTTATTTCTGCACCTCCATTCTTTGCTTGCTGCTGATCACAGGAGTCTGGGCATGTAGAGGAGGAGACAACTGAATGGATGGAGAAAGATGAATGTTATGTCCCTTCCTGGGAGAAGGAATTAATGAAGAGATGACGTAGACAAAGATAATGTTATATTTTCAGTGAAGCCCTGCCTACAAGGGGCAGACATATGTCTGGGACTATTGAGCCCAGCTGTGATACAAATGGGTTTGGGGACACTCTTAGGAATCCAGGATAGGCAGAAGGGGCAGGTTTTTGTCCATGATTTTTTTTGAAGTTTGAGCAGTGTGATGGTGGAATCTACATTCAGCAGCTCTGTCCTGGGGCTCAGACATGGTCCTCCACTAGATTTCAGAGTGTGCATCTCCATGGAGGGACAATCACAGAAATAGTCTCATTTTGCAAGAGAAGGGATAACCTGTCATGAAAGAAATAAAGATTTACCTGTTGTAGTGGTTAATAATGTCTGTTATGAACTGCACATTTCAAATGAGAGCTGTGATAAACTGAGCATGCTTAACAATGATGGCAAATAATATCTGGAGGGAAGCTACCAAGAAACAAAGTTAAAACAGAGATGATGGTGTCTGTTTATACACGAGCCCAGTGTGTAAACTGTGAATCTTAATTATCTCTGGCAACATGACTGTTGCCCAAGTTAACAGGACATGTGAGTAGCATCTACCTACCTTGTTCTATCTGACACAATGGATATCTTTCATTGCAAAAGAGATGGTGCAGATGCTTTAAGTTACAGAGCAGAGTCTGCCACTTGAACAGATGTCACCCTTCAGGAAAAGAGAGACTTCAGATATGCCTTTTCTTATAATTGAAAAGCATTGTCAGCTTGGCAGCTTCTGGGACACTGTATGTTTAAATGACAAATATTCATGCTAGTTGAAAATGAACTGTACTCAGCAGACACTGGCAATGTTTTGTTATTTGCCTCTTTCTCATTTCTAAAAGGCTAGTAGATCATTTCTGTTCATTAGACTTGATAGGAATTAGGCATGGAAAATAAATTCCCTCAGCCTCTCTTCATCTCAGAGCTGTACCAGGTTTTCTGCCTTAGAGCTCCTTAGTAATGCCAACTGCAGTATATGAATGCAGTATTGAGAGGTGAAGGAAAAAAAAAAAGGCAAATTTTACCCTAAGAATGCAAGTACCATCTTTTGCCCATTTCTCTTGCTGACATCTTATTCTTTTTGGTTATACCTGTCCAGCACATGTGAGCATTCACAGTAATCCAGACAAAATGAAGGCTAGAGTAGCCCTAAAATATTAGGCTGTTCAAACTGTGCTTCTCTCTAGCAGAATGTGCACTACAGAGGAACGTGCACAGTTGCAATCACCTGTCTTTCAAGGGCCAATAAGCTGAAAGCTTTTTTTTTGGTATCATAAAGCAAAGAAATACTTTCTCCCACTCTGTTTCCACATTTACTTATCTATCACATCATCAGGTAGATTGCTTTTACCATTATGCATGGCTTCATGAATAATGCTTTAGTGCTACAGCCTGCTCAATAAGGAATCAGTCCAAAGTATTTATTATCTTGCTAATATGTATGCTTCAGAAATATGCTTTCATGCCAGTGTGAAAATTTGTTTCAGTCTTGAGTCCCTTGCTATCTCCTGCAGCATGGTTGTCTGATGAATGATGCTGTGTGGAAATACAAGATGGGACAAAATATTTTTGTCATATGAAGTTGAATTGTGAATTTCAATTAGTAGCATTTTTTTTCCTGTTCTGGAATGTGTAGATCTGAAGTTCATGAAGATGAATTTGAATCTTTATAGCATTTGGAAAGCTGAATTTTTCACCCGCTGTCTGAACATTAAGGATAAAATAATACTGATTTGCTGTCTATGTTGTTACTCGACAGCAAACAGTATAGCAAAGGGATGAGGTGGGTCTCAATTACTTCAGGGTCATTGTGTAAATTTAGTAAAGAGCATTGCAAAGTTAAGCTTCTCCTTTAACTACATCAATGTTATTAAAGACCTTTACTGCAAATCCCAAAGATTCTAAAGCCAGAAAACTGCTGTCTTGCATGTCTATGTAAGTCCAGAAGAGATCAAACTTGCAAATATCGATGACATCATCTTAACAATGCAGTTACTCAGGTGTCTTTTTTTCAGGGCTCAACCTTCAGATTCTAGAGAGTAATGTCTTTTTACCTCACAATTTGGTGAGTTTTAGACTAATTTGCACAGGATGTTGTGCCCACGTTCTATTCCCACCAACTGCAAGAAAATTGTAGATAGGGAAATGTCTTTTATTTTGGTCTTGAGAAAACAGGTGCAGTCAAAAATGTGTGCTATGGAAAGGCAGTTTTAAAAGCTAGACAGTGTTTGTCTCCAGTATTGTGCCACACTAAAGGGAGCGTGCTATTGTCAGAAGGTGTAGTTGCATCATTACCAACAAATGGAAAGTTGGCGTTGGCAATAAGCGAGTGCAGCCTAGAGTCTGAGAAGCACTGAGAGAATACACCCTAAGAATCATCAAGCGTGAAGATAAGGCATTAGGTTTTTCATTTCATGTCATTGTTTCTAGAAAACCATTTTCGTAATAAAATTGGCATCAGGAAAGGTATTTTTCTGACTGTTTTGTGGAGAACAGGATGAGGACAGCAATATTGCTACAAGTTATGGCAATGTGAATGTGTGTGTTGCCAACCTCAAGCTTCAAAAAGCATGAGCCAAGCATCATAAAATTCTGACATGACTTCAAATATTCTCAGCTTTTTAAAAAATTCACACATGTGCTGTTCTTAACACTTACTTTCTACCGAAAGTTTTCTCTTGACTCTGGGATCTAAGACTAGGAAAGATACCAAGAAAGATTACAAATATTCTTGTGGGAACTGGTAGAGTTGTCTGTAACAAAACAGCAGTGACTGTAGCTTAATAAACTAGGTTATTTTTCCTTTATTTTGGTTTTCAACTATTATGTTAGGTCAGAAGTTAACATAAGGAAAGATACTATTGCAAAAGGTTTTTAATTCTGAGAAGTTCCTGAAAATTCTCAAAACTGTGTAGTATTACAAGGTAAAGTATAGAAACAGAAGGGATTAGGACTAGAAATCCTGTTGTTGCCAGCCTCTGGAAGAGAAAAGTGCATTTAGTCTGGAAAGGAATTCTGAGATAACACAGTTATGATTTTTGCCGTTTAGAAATCACAGGCTCTACTTGGCACCAGTCCTCAGTTTCCACCTGCAGAACTCAATCAAAGGACTCTGCATAGCACAGTAACTGTTTAATTTCTAAGTCTCATTGTACAATGCTGAGATTTGCTTTAAACTCCAGTCTTTGGAAGTGATTGTGACAAAATGACTAAAAATCCACATGTTCTTAATTTATGAAAGTATCCTGCTGCCTACTTTTAAATTATCAGATTCACAGGAGTTTTTGTTAAAGCCAAGGCAGATTATTTGGAAGGACATTGGCTAAAGATGTTGTCTTGTTATATGAAGGCCCCTCTTTGTTTTAGTTAACTTGGTGTCATTGCAGTTCCCTTGTAGTAAATAATTGTTCTTGGAAATAATCCCATTTGGCTAAGTGAGATAAGGTGGCAAGCAAAGCATTTCCTAGATGAACACCTTTGCAATTCAAAGATTGGTATTCCAACATTCCTAGGTGAGAGACAAACTTTCAATGGGGAACTTGTCACCTATGTTTATCATAAACACTATCTGTGTTTATAAACAATCTAAATGAATTCAAAGGGATTCTTCAGCTATAATAAAATTTAAACATGGATCAGGATGTAGCCTTTAGAACTCACACAATTTTTTGAACATTGTAATACTGTTGGGGCAGGGGGAAAAGGATAAAATCCTGGATCCAGGAAGGTCCATAAGAGTTTTACTTTTTTCTGTAGTGAAGTAAAGATTTTTCTCAAGAACTGAAAAATCTCTGTATCCCTTCTCCACCCCACCCCCGAAGTAGTTCATAATTGTTAAAAATGTGTCATTTGCTTTCTTCTGATTTTTGCAGGGAAATAATTTGTAGCTCAAAATACAGTGTATGGGAAAGGTAGGTTGTGCACGGTCACATGAATTGTGTGAATAGTTGCAGGTTTTCCTGCAGCCTTAGCTTTAACCAGAGACTCCTATGGAGCTCATAGGAATAAGGATGAGGCCCACATTATCCAGTACATAATGATGCTATTAAACTTGCCTTACAAAGGTAGCTGGACATGGAATTTACATCTGATTTTATGGCCTATAGGTAGGTATTATTGTCTTGTAGGCCTGTATCTTATTATTATCCCATATGGCCTGTAGATAGGTATAATGCCTAATATTATTATCATGACCTTCAACAGCAGCCTGGGCTGCAATGACCATACAATTATAGTTTAACATCTTAAGAGGCAGAGGAAGCTAAGTAGCAGAATAAAGATCCAGAACTTCATGGGAGCAGATTTCAACTTGATGGATGGAGCTGTTAGGTAGGATTCCAGAACAGTCTGTTTTGGAGGCTAAAAGAATTTTGGAGTGTTAGAAGACTTTCAGAGACTGCCTTCAAGATATGTCAAGAAAACTTGGAAGGCTTCTATAGGTATGTTAGTAGCAACCAGAAGTATGAGAAAGATGCAGACCTACTGCTGAGTGGAGTTGGCAAGTTAGGTCACAAATGGCCCAGAAAAAGGCTGACATGGTCAATGCTGTATTTACCTTGGTCTTAACAAGTAAAGTTAGCCCCAAGATCCTATGTCAGGAAGCAATTGCAAAGCAA
The DNA here is from genome assembly GCF_000687185.1 of Egretta garzetta. Lineage (NCBI taxonomy): Eukaryota > Metazoa > Chordata > Aves > Pelecaniformes > Ardeidae > Egretta > Egretta garzetta. Next base: position 1,633,767 of record NW_009259188.1, read on the forward strand.
ATAGCAAACCACTAATAGTACAGCAGGCTCAAATTAGGGACCTTCTGTAAAAACTGGACTTATACAAGTCTGAGATGTGACTGAAGGCACCCAATGGTGTCAAGTTCATGGACACCTTTGCAAAGCTCTTTTCTGTCTTTTCAGAAAGGTCCTGGAGATTGTGGATGTTCCAGATTACAGGAAAAGAGCAAATATTACACCCATCTACAAAATAGGCAAAAGGGTGATTTGGGAAAAGACAGACCAGTCTGTCTCACTTTGGTTCCTGGAAAAAAATGTAGCATGGGTCCTCATAGAAGCTCTTCCTGGGCACATGAAGGACAAGGTAATTAGGAAAAGCTAACACAGATTTACCAAGGGTAAACTGTGCCCCATTGTCTTGTATTATGAAACAACTTTGTTGATGAAGGATGGTAATATTTTGGACATCATCTACCTTAAATTTAGTAAGGCATTTGGCATGGTCTCCCGCAACACCCTTGTTGACAGCCTGGTAAAATACGGAGCCACAAGTTGTGTGAAGAACTGACTAGACAGCTAAGCACAAAGTTGTTGGTGGCTAATGGCTCAAAGTCAAATTTGCAACTGGCCATGTGTAGAGTTCCTCAGGGTTTTACACTGTGTTTGATACTATTCAATATCTTTATAAACAGTCTAGATGAAAGGCTCGAATGCATCTGTGCCAAGCTTGCAGAAGACACAAGACTGTGAGGAGAGGTAGAATGTGAGAAGGAAAAGCCACTGTACAGTGACCCTGACAGGCTGGGCCAATGAGGTCTTAAGATAAATATGAAGTCCTGTATGGAATAATTGGTATGGAATAATCCCAAGCAGCAATACAGGCTGGGCTCTGACTGGTTGGAGCGTAGTGAGGCTGAGAAAGACCTGGGAGCCTCAGTAGATGGCAAGCTGGACATGACCCAGCAGCACAACTTTGCAGCAATGAAAGCAAACTGTCTATTGGGTTGCAGTATAGCTAGGAGATCAAGGGGTGTGATTCTTTCATGCTACTTGGCATTTGATAGGCCACAGCTGGAATATTGTGTCCAGTTTTGATCCTCCAGTTCAGGAGAGATTGAAAAACTAAAGAGGGTTCAGTGGAAGTGTCACCAAGATGATTAGGGAACATGATATATAAAGGACGGATGAAGAAATTGGGTTTGTTCAATTTAGAGAAGTGAAGGCTTTGTGGGGTGCTAATCAGTTTTCCAATTCCTAAAAGGTAATTATCGATAAGATAGAAGTGCTGTCTTCACAAGTGTATGGTGACAGGACAAAGGCAATGGGCATAAACAGTGTCGGGGAACCTCCATCTGAACACAGGGGAAAAATATCTGAACCGTGAAAACTAATTGGGATGTGTTGCACAGAGAAGCGGTAGGATCCCATTTACTTGCAAACATTAGAGACTGATTGATAGGTGCCTGCATAACCTGATATAAGGCCCTGATTTCAACAGAAGGTTAGATCAGATGAAGTCCAGATGTCTCTCCCCACCTAGACTTTTCTGTGATTCTGTGACTTCACAAAAAAAAAAACAAAACGCAAAGAAAAAACAACCAACCAAACAGTTTAAATCCTGGAAAAATGTCTATGGACTGAATTTAAGCCTAATATAAGCAGGCTCAGCATCACTCACAGCAGATGAGTTGTGCATATGCCGCATACACAAGCAAGAGCTGAATTTACTCTTAAGACTTTGGGATTACAGTCAAAGTAAATGTATAATACGGGTATATTATAGTGCAAGCTATGCAAGACTGATACTAAGGCTTCTGAAAAGCTGGCTCAGGCCATTTATAAGCTGGGCTGGTAAAGTTATCTGCTTTATAACAGCCACTGGTTTTTTACTATTTTTTACCATTAATGATATTTGGAACTGTAACAAAATCTAATGAAAAAATCCCGCATATCTGGCATTCTGGAGAAGAATTTGGGATTAAAACCTGTGGATTTTCTTGATGTCATTATCAGAAAGACCCACCCTGTCATTACTGGAAAAGGTGACACCGGTGAGAGGTAAAATCCATGGTGTTAGTGCCCACTAATGAAACAGATTCAGAGATCCGATACAGAAAAGACTTTGAGGCACACAAAAGTTGTTTTGTCCCAGAGAGATGTGTGAATCAGGGGCTGTCGGGGATGGCTATGACCTAAAAGGGTGGTCTCCTTTTTCTGATATTGTGACAGGCACAGTTTGTTGCAGTGGCTTTATCTTGTTCTTTGGGCACTCAGAACCAGTGGAAATAAACCCTTATTCCATAGCTGGCTTTGTATAGGAAGGAAATGTTTTCTTTGATTCATTTGCAGCACTTCATAACCTGTGAAGGAAGCAAACACTGTGGCTGGAAATTGTTTCACATAGTCTAATAGTTCAGTAGCTGTATAATGGGAGTGTTGCTTGATTGTTTTTTTTTAAAGCCTACAGTTGAAACATTTATCTCTGCACATGGGTGCAGAGCGTAATACTTTGTACTAAGTAATATACTTTACTAAGTATGGTATCGATATGTCCTGCCCCAGATGAAAGCTTCTTAAGTCAGTTTTTTCCTCAATCTTGTTACTGCACATTAACTGTGAACAGGATTATTCCTTAGTCTGCCAGTCAAGCTGTTCAGAGAAAGCAAAAAAAAAAAAAGTGAAGGAGAGGGGAGAGAACAGATTTTGAATTTGTCTGTCTGCCATGGGATCAGCAGGACAAGGACCCAAACTTCCCACACCATGAAGAACTAGAGCTGCTTGCAGAGCAGCCAGCTGACATACTAGAAAAGAGCAAAACCACATTTTGTATATTTTTTCCCTTTTAGGGAGTACTCATAAGGGTGTAATTACAGCATTATATTTGAAGGCAACTTCTAGAGGAACACTAGCACAAGAGTCCCTTACCCTGATCCTGCTTCCTGGGGAGGATGCCTGGTAAGCTTGTGTGAAAGGGCTTTCCTAACTCTGCTTGTGAGTACCTAGGCTGTTCCTGTAAGAGAGAGTTCAGTGCAGTTTCAAAGCAGTGGATCAATAGCTCTGGAGAGCAGAAAAGGACTTCTGTTTAGCATCAGGATGTATTCAGTGCTGGTCCTGTCAGGCCATATTTCTCCCTGCTGTGTCAGTTTGGCTTGGTGGTCATCCTGAGGATTTGCTTCTTGAAGGGTGAAGGTAGAGCTTGATCACCTTGAAGGAGAGGGGAGAGAACAGATTTTGAATTTGTCTGTCTGCCATGGGATCAGCAGGACAAGGACCCAAACTTCCCACACCATGAAGAACTAGAGCTGCTTGCAGAGCAGCCAGCTGACATACTAGAAAAGAGCAAAACCACATTTTGTATATTTTTTCCCTTTTAGGGAGTACTCATAAGGGTGTAATTACAGCATTATATTTGAAGGCAACTTCTAGAGGAACACTAGCACAAGAGTCCCTTACCCTGATCCTGCTTCCTGGGGAGGATGCCTGGTAAGCTTGTGTGAAAGGGCTTTCCTAACTCTGCTTGTGAGTACCTAGGCTGTTCCTGTAAGAGAGAGTTCAGTGCAGTTTCAAAGCAGTGGATCAATAGCTCTGGAGAGCAGAAAAGGACTTCTGTTTAGCATCAGGATGTATTCAGTGCTGGTCCTGTCAGGCCATATTTCTCCCTGCTGTGTCAGTTTGGCTTGGTGGTCATCCTGAGGATTTGCTTCTTGAAGGGTGAAGGTAGAGCTTGATCACCTTTAACTTTGGTCTGTGTGTGTTGGACCAGGACCTGTAGTGAGTGAGAATTAGAGCCAGTTGAGGCAATGGCTTCTACGCTGGTAATAGTAATTTAAGGCTCAGCTCTGCTCTACAGCTGATGCTCTGAGTTAGGATGAGAGATGATTTTTGGGGACATACTGTACCTGTTGTACTTTTACTCAACTTGCTGCACAGTCAGAAGGGATGGGAAAGGCTGTGGCCTGGCCTCTCTTTCGCTGTTAGTGGTTGCATCTGGGTATCTCTTGTGGAAAGACCTTCACAGAGACTTAATGGCAAGGCTCATCCCAGCCTTGTAGAAAGCCAGTCTCTCCCGCCTTGCCATGATGTCAAATGCTTTTTCACTCTGGAAATAGTTTACCAATTTCTATTTAGATTTTAAAAATCTGAAGAGCAACAGTCTAGTCATAATTCTCTGTTGACCTCACTTATCCTGTATTGATCTCTTAGCATGGGCTTGCAAACCAGTTTGTTGGTTTGGTTTCTCACCCACAGCCTTGTCCCCTAGTCCTAAAATGGAAAATATCAAGACAGTTTGTTCTTTGAACTGATGGGTACTTTTCTGGCTTAGAAATCATCAGGAGAGATGTCTGTGCTCACTGAAACGATGCTGCCTGCAAGCAGCTCAGTTTGTCTTGAGCTCCGCACACAGCCGATGCTGAGGAGAGGAACTGGGTGACTCAGCACCGGTGGTGCTGGGTGGAGATGTATGTCCTTTGAGTGCTGTGAAATCAAATGCTACCAGATCATTCCCCTTCCCTGGCTGCATGGAGGCTCAAGTTATGAGTCCCTTGAAGGCTGCATTATAAATGTGTATTTTGTCTACTGACTATCACTTAGAGCTAGTGGCAGGGAGAGAGAAACCCTTTGCTGTTTGATAGGTTGGGTCTCTGTAGAAAATCAAAAGTCAGTTGGGGGAGGTCAGGGATTTAAGTTATGGATGTTCAGAGATTAAATAAACATGAGTAATGTCCCAGCATCCTTAAAGCTCCAGTAAATATGGCTGAGGACTGAAATAATACTCTATATATCAGCTCTTTTAAGCACCGTCACTTCTTTTCATACCATGAATTTCTCCAACTCCATTCTCTCTATTACCTGTTTCTTTTCAGCTGCTACTGTTTCCCGTTTAGCCAAATGATTTCTGCTCATCTGTTGTAGTCTGCCTTTATGACTAGCATTACATGCAACCTGTAATACCCTTTTTGTCTTATTTTCCCCCTTGCTGTCATGTGTTAAAATCTCTTACTGTCATTTGCAATCAGACTTTTATTTGGAAATCAACTCAATGTAAACCTGTTAATGTTTCAACAGCTAGAGTAATATCACAAAGAAATGGAAAATAACAATATAGGGGAACACTGGAAAGTGGATGCAGGTTTGAAGCTTTCAGCAGCTTAGCTTTTGTTTGAAAATGAGCATAATTCTGCTTGCTGACATAAAGTAACTCCAGTGGAGACCACAAGTGCCTTAGACTATTCAGAAATCTACACTGTTACTGTTAGACAGACCCTTTAAGTATTCGTTAGTGGTATGAATGTTGTGGTAGGAGGAACTTTTATCACTTGTGAATAATCAGGTCTTTCTGGCACTCCAACCCTGATAACATCTTTTTAGAGGTTATTTTTTCTATTGCATTGAACCTAGTATCTCTGATATCTGATATTTATCATTGCTGTATTTCACTTGCCCTGCAGTGACTTGAGTGTGTTTGTCAGTGTTAACATATGCTACTACGTTGGCCCTGCAAACACAAACCTGTACTTTCTCTGCTGAAAGATTTTTTCTCTTAAAAAACAAAAATAATCAAGTATATCTGACACTAAGAAAATTTATTTTCTGACAAAAAGAACAGAACACTGAATTTTCTTCAGCAGACTGTGGATTTTCCCCATCTCCTTTTCCTTGCTGCAGAGACTTTGTTTTATTCCTCCTTTGTCTCCAGCACTGATCTCTTTCATCCTGATACACAGGATGGAAGTATGAGTCCTGATTTGTTCTGCTGAAGTAGCAGGGCAATCCAGCATCCTCATTCTGAAATGTATTATGCCTGACTTTTGTTTGGATTTGTGGAAGAAGACATTGCACAGGGGCCCTCTTTCTACCAGGGTACTCCATAAGAAGCTTGGTATAATTGCAGCTCTTAAGTTTCCCTGAGAACAAAGGCTTTTATCTTCTTCATCAAATATTCTATGAAAAGATAAATCTAGGGTAAATTTTCTCACTGCCCCAACTAAAAGAATTGTCTAGCTGTGGAAAAAGCCTTGAACAGCACTACTAAAGATATAGGTCTCTCTTGTACCCCTGTTCTGCATGGTTTTGCCTTTGAATTGCTGGGTGAACTGAAGTAATTCTTTGTTATTCCAACTCAGGACAGAATTTTGTGGGCAGAATTAATGTCAAGCATGGGAAATTCTGAATGATTCTGACATTATATCAAGAACTAAACCATGATTATTCAGCTTTGTGTTTCTTCAAAACTTTAATTTCCTACACAGAAGTAACAGTAATATTAGACTTTTATCCTCTTATTTATTTTGCAGTATGGAAAATGCATTTGTCCTAAAAGAATTCCATTTTTTTTGGCTCAAAATGTAGAAATAAAACTTTTTTATATTTTGAAAGTTTTCCGAAATTTAAATTGAAAAATCCTCACTCCAAACACAGATCTGTGACCTTATATTTTTCAGTGAATCTTCTTACCATGAAAATACTTATTGAAAGATTTATAGACTGTTCTAGAAATGATGTTTCCAAGTAACTGATTCTAGAATTCTGTGTTGCTACAGTAAAAGTAGAATATTCTTTATTATTTCAGCAGAATAAAAATTAGTTTTGCACCAAAGGCCTATGAATGACTTGAATATAATACAGAATAATTTATAAATAGTGTCTTGTAGGGAATTGAAATCCCACCACATCCTGGTATTTAGATTTTCTTTTATTCGTCTAACCCCTGTCTAATCATTCACAGGCAAAATTTCGAAGCATTGCACGAGCACTTAGTGGGAATCTTTCAGCCAATTCCCTTCCAGCAATTTGGAAGCTTTTCATAATAGGTCACAAGAATCTTGTCCAACAGCATCAGATCTAGTAAAAAATGTAGAAAGAACATTAATGTCTTTTGCTTTCAGCAACAAAGTTATATGGTGGGGAATCAGGCTGCAGAGGTGAGCTGGAAAGTTACATAAAAGAAGATCAGGCACCAAGATCCTAACTCAATATAAGTAATGTGATTTGGGGCTGATTTCGGAAAATGCTGAGCATCTGCAGAGCTGTTGGATTTCAGCTGGCATTTTGTTTGCTACTTTTGAAAACTGCAGAAAGCCTGCTAGTTCACACAAATAAAAAGGAAAGCATGTAGGATCAATTTGTGAGGTCATGATTTCAGGAGTACTCACTGGTAGATCCTGATATCCAAATCCTCTTTTTATACCAATGATCAATAAGTAACCCTATATTTTGCATAATGTAACACAATGCCAGGACATTAGCTCTGTAGGTGATAGGGGAAAGCAAAACGAACAAACCATAAGTGAGACTTGCCTTAAAGTATGCTACTGTTTCTCCAGCTAAAAAAAAAACCCAAAACAAACCCAAACACTTCCATGCACTTTCATGACATTTATGTCACAGGCATCACAACTCAGTATTAAGTGGCAGTACACGGTCTGAAATCCTTCTTTTACTAATGTGTTTCTTCAATAGTGTAAACAGTCAACTAGATTTTTATTTTTTTTCAAAACGTATTGAATTATTTCAGCCCTGGCTCAGTATGAAATAGTACAGTTATCATTGAGATAAAGGACAAAACTACAACAAAAATGTTTGGGAAATTACAAAATGACAGAAAATATGTCAATTACGAGGAAATATGGGAACCTGTCAGAACACACACAATTTTCACCATTTATATTCCTGTCGTGCTGTTTTCTGTATTTGTGCCTAAGAAAGTAGTATGCAACTGTTTCGTAAAGTTCCAACACAAGGAAGGGTGAGGGATGACATTCAAGTCTTACCTCCAAAATTCCTTGCTCTCCTGCACTTATGTTGGGCTTTTCACTTTATTATGAAGTCATTACAGTTTATCATGCTAATAGGTATAGAGGGAGTGTTAACCACAGACCATTGACAGAATAAACCATGCATTCACAGTAAGTATGCACACTAAAAAATCTATGAAAAACTGAGCACATGCATGAAGTTCTTGCTTCTTTAAACAGCAATTCCTGCTTCCTCAATTACAATTCCAACAACTCCTTCCTTCTATACCCAAAGGCACATGTACACGCTAGATTGAATACATTCGAATTACCTTATAACCATGCTGGAAAGAGAATTGTAGCAAGCGGTTATAAACAACTGGCTCTGAGGTGTTTCTCAGCTGCTTTTGACAGATTAGAGTGATCAAAATAGGATTAAATTATAGAAAAGCTATGTCTACGTTAGCAAGAGAATCTGCAGAGCAAAACCCTGTGGCCACCCTGCAAGCATTTGCAGGGAGGTTCCTTCACACCAGCTCTCAAGTGTGTCTTCTGGCTTAATTTCACCCAAAAGGAGTAAAGAGCACCTGCCCTGAGACTGTCCTGGAATGCAAACCAAAGTGAGGTAAATAAGGAAGGACTGAGAGGTTCGCTTCAAAACCACACCCTGATCTACACAAAATCACTGATGTAGACTCACCCAAACTGCACCTGATCCAAAGACCTGCATTCAAAGCATTGATCCAATGTAATGATATTTTAAAAATTAAGACTCCTTACAATGGCATTGGCAGAAGTTAAGGTTAATATGAATATAACACAGCCTTCTGGGACAGATTTGCAAGACTGATGAGTTATGTTAAAGCAGCTGATGCGTCTGGTAAATGCAGTGGCCATAGTGGCATGGCCATTGCTTTGCTGCAATGTGGTGGTACATTCCTTTTGCATGGTGAGTGTCTTGTCCAGTGAGAAGTGATTTGCCAGGAAATTACCATATATTTAGCATGCAGTTATTACAGTGTCTTGCAAAATGAAGTGGAAATGAAGCTAAATAACTGGTCTGTAAAACTACTTCTGAAACATTCCGCTTTTTATAGAGACTGAAATATTTTCTACAGAAAGATGGGAACTGCCATATTGTACAGGGAAATTAGTGTGTCTCCTATAGTCTTTATAACATGTACTTCAGAAGACTAGTTACTATAATAGCAAAAATTTTTTATTTTTCTTTCTTTTTTTTCTGTAACTATTGTACCTCCCTATTAAGTCAGATTTATGCTTTCACCATGATGATTTATATTCTTTCTATTGCTCTTGGAATTAGAGCCTCATCTGGCGTGACACGATACAGTTCTGTGGAAGTTATCGGAGCACCTTCTACTTAAACATATGGATTATCTTGCTTTTAATCTCACTTTCTGCTTTGTTCGCTGTCTTGAAGAATTGAGAAATTACAGGATCATAGGATAATTCAGATTGGGAGGGTGCTCTGGAGGTACAACAAAAACAAAGATAGAAGTGTGATACTTTTTCTGTGAAACTTTGCCTAGCGGCATCATAATGTTTGAGAGAAGTTCTATGAAGTAATATCTTCCCTCTACTGAAGAAAAACATGCTCTTCCAGTGAGGGATTTTAAGAAAATCAATCTGCTTAGCTTATCAAAGATAAGGTTAAGAGGTGACTGGGTCATCATCTGAAAATACCTACATGGAGAAAACCATGGTTCTTTAATCTTAGAAGAAAAAGGCATGACAAGATCAAGTGTCCAGAAGCTGAAACCAGATAAATTCAGATTTTAAATGGCAAATTTTAATTATCGAGATATTTAATCATTATATCAACTTATTACAGGATACTTTGAATTATATATTAATTGAAGTTTGTAAGTCAAGAATGAATGTATTTTGAAACTATGTACTCTTAATTCAGAAGTTACGGAATGATGTACAAATTTCAGCACTAAAAATCTATGGCCTGTTTTAAGAAATCAGGCTGGATAATCAAAATTGTCTCTTAGGTGCATTAGTGTTGCATATGCTCTTATTTGTGACTTTTCTGTTTAAATTCCATATTGTTCATAACTGTAAGCTCATTTGATTATCCCGACAATCACTGCAGAATGATTGCAGGCATAGCTGAAATGGTGAGTATGATAAGCAAGTGTAAGTGAACTACCAGAGATGTAAAAGATACTTTGCTAGTTTTTGTGAACTTCAGCAGAGTAGAACAACTCTGGTCAGAGTCTTGATGATCGTGGCCATGTTTTCAACGTTAGACTGGGTAGTTGCCTTGCATTTCTACCACTGGAGCTGACAAGATACACCTGGATTAGCAACTGTAAGAGAAAAGGGTTATTTGACTCAACAAAGCACATGAGACTGCGTTTTCACAGGGGTTGTGGTAGTGCAGAACAGCTGTTTTAAGTATTACGGACTTAGCGAGACAAGGGCTTTCTTCATTTTGTCTTTTTGCATTAGAAGAAGTGATAGAAGGTTGCTGAGGAGAGAGTTAGGCTCATGGAGCATCTTGGAGCATTTTGGAAATGGTTGGAGTATTGAAGACTGCCCAGTCACAATTTCTGCTTCATGAAATAAAAGCAGTCGGAGCTGGGATGGTAATAACTTATTCAAACCTCTCTGTCTGGGGAAAGAATCAAAACTCTGGTCAATTCTATGAATCTGTAAATCAGCCTGGGTGAGATTTGTGAATATGCCTGTCCTGCATCGTAATTGTGCAAGTCTCGAGGTTAGGTGATTCATAAACCAGACTGTTTTTCAAGTCCATTGCATGGAGGAAGGTGTGAGTAAGAATGAAGTCTGGTGGCCATAGCCAACCGTGCCATAGTTGCTAGTAGTACAAATACAGAAACCATTAAATCATAAGTCTTCAGAAGTTTCTAATATTGACTCATACCATATTATAGGTTTTGTCCTGCCGATATTTCTCACATGGTGTACTGCTGTCAAAGCAGCGGAACTACATGGGAAAATAATGAATTCTTCAGTTTTGTGCCAATCCTCATTCCTCGTCAAAGCAGGTAAAGAAACTGGCATCGGGTTATCTGACAAAGTGAAAAAATGGAAAATTCTTATCTTATGGTAATAAAAATAGGATTAAATTAGAGAAAAGATATGTCTGCGTTTGTGAATTACATGGCCCAGTAGAAATGAATCCGCAGAGTAAAATCCTGTGCCCACCCTGCTGGCATTTTCAGGGAGATTCCTTCATATCTTCATTGGAGTGCATTAGTTGTCTCTTGAAGTGCATCTTCTGGCTTAATTTCACTCAGAAGGAATTATTTCTGTTTTGTGTCATCAAATGATTTTTGAAACCACATATACATATTTGCGAAAAATAGCAAAAGGTGGAATTTAGAATTAGTCTGGTCCCCTCCTGTGCTCCAGCGATGCACACTATAAGGAAAGGTAAGACGAGCTGGCCCAGCAGAAGTTACTTCACTGGAAGAGATAATATTGCTGATGTATTAAATTACTGCTCCATGTGAGCCTGGATGGGAGCATCTGGCTGTGGCAGGCTGTTGGGCAAAGGGTAGGGTTTTGTGGTGAAGTCTGCCAAGTGCTTGTGCTTAGTTCTGATCCGAGCAGGGGTCACTCCTGTAATTCTAGGGACTGGGTTAGAAATGGGATTAGTGCAATGATTTGAAATGCCATGTGCTGCTCATGCCAGACCAAGCCATCAAGCTAGATTTTGTGCTGTCATCAACAGCTGTCATTAATGCTTCTTTAAATCTGCATTTGGAAGGAGTTTCATGTAGCCTCAGAGATCGACTCATGATTATGCTTAAAATCTGGGGTCAGGACAACATGGACCAGAGTGAGTTGTAGTGAAAAAAGGGGCTTTAGAACTAGGTTTAACTCCATTATTGTAGGAATGATTTTTATTTTACTTCTGTGCAGAAAAGCTATACTTCAGTGGTTTTAGTGTCTGTTTAATAAATCAAAACAAAACTAGAAGTTATGTCTTTGGAGGGGCCAAAGGAAGGGAGCAAAATAAATGGTATTTTTCTCATGTGGCTGGTAATGACTTGTGCCTGTCATTGCTATTCCCTGTTTATCTGACCTATTAATGGAGGGCAAAATTCCAAAGAAATGTTTAATTAACATTTGTAATTTGTATTACAAAAGACCCTGCTTTATAGAACAGGCAGCCCAGAGAGGAGGGCCAGGAAAAGACAAGCTCTTCACCCTGTAATTATTGCAGCTCTCCGTAGTGCTCTCATTCATCTCATTAACATCACAGTGGGATGGTGCCACTGCAGGCTACTGGCAGGTGTCTAACCGCCTTCCTCCTGGGGAGACTTTTACAAAAGAGGTCCTGATCTGCAAATAAGTTTGAAAGCTTGCCAGTGGAGTACCTCGTTCAAACTTTGCAGCATCCTGCTTCCAAAATAACCCTAAAGACTTTCAATTTCTATAGGTAGTGATGCTCTGGGGATGCGGTTGCCCTTTAATTGTGGGAGGGAGAGGAAGACAGAGGGGAGAAATCAAGGTTTGTCTAACAAAATATTCTACTTCATTAACGTGTTCCATTAAAAAAAATAATAAAATAAGCTAGCTAGAAGGGAATTGAGGATGGATAAACAAAAGGAAAACCTGAGTCATCACTCGAAAAACACTGAAACGCAATCAACCCATAAAAAAGGCGCATGTGTTAATTTTCTGTGAGTGAGTAAAGCTTTTCTTCTGGATTGATTTTTCTTCTTCAAATTAAATTGAAAGAACTATCATATCAAATACACTAATTCAGCAAATGATATTAGATCTTTTATGGAAGAAAAAAAGGAATTTGGTTTTGCTGCTTCATAAAATGTATAAAAACATGGCATTGTATTTATACGCTCCTGTGATATTCGGGTTTTTATTAAATCCCCAACTCATGTATTTACACAAGACCCTTGCCTTTAAATGAAAAATAATTAGTGAGTTTCTAGCCATAAAAGCATAATAAATACCAAGATAATGTAAAGTAAGAGAAAAACACTCATAAACTTTATCTTTTATGCTAAAGATAACACATGATGTAAAGCTAATCTCATGTTTTTTGAAGACGCGTTTTATTTCATTTTATTTTTTTGGATATGGTGGAACTCAGCTTTTTTATTACAGCTCTAAGTAATGAGGCAATAAACATCTTCAATATATGGCATGAATGGAGTCAGCTGGTACTCAATGTTTGGAATTGGGTGCACATCCCACTGATTTTTCCGGGATTGCTCTTGTCACAGAGTTTGTCAGCCTCAGTATATTGTTTACAATGATGATTAGAGGACCATTATAAATCTGTGTAAGAGCTAAAGTAAACCTACCTCTACTAAGGAGCTTGTATATAAAAGGACACTGAAGGTGATGTTTGGAACCGCAGTACAAGAGTCAGAAAATGTTCATTTCAATCTTGCTGGCTAGATTACTTGTAGTGAATCAGCAAAATCAGATGACCTGTGATTTTAAGAACATATTGTTCAGTTTAGTGAAAGGAATCAATGCTGCATTTATTTATTGCTGATAGAGCAGGTATTGCTGTATTTTTAAGAGCTCTAATCACAGCCAAGTAGATTCTGCAGGAGTCTGTTCAAATATTGAATAGAAAGGTGGTGTCTGTCTCAAAGCAGCTAAGACAGGAGGCAGTGGACAGATATAGATGGAAAACAAGGAAATGGTGAGTGGGCATAGGTCTGTAAAAACAATACATACATATATATAAACACATATGAACTGGTGTTATACTTTAGGAGCATTTTAAAGACATCTATGAAATAAAATAATGGCATAATTTTGCAGAGATTTACTGATACTTGTTTTTAAAGTAAAACTGTTGGATGATGAAAATTCACATCATGGATTGATTGAAGGCACTTGTCAGCATTCTGGTAGTGAGTAAGAGATGATAATGACAGCTAGCATAGTAGAGACTGTGATACTCTAATGTGCATTTAAGAAGACAAAATTTAGTACTTGGGCTAGCAATACAAACCTTTAAAGGCCACTTGATGAAGTCCAAAGATTTGCTATTCAGTGTCTGGATTTCCATTCCTTTAAGTAAAGGAGATTGAGCTCAGGAGGGAACACTGTAAAAATAGGCATATCCATGAAATTCTGCCCCAGACTGCAAATAATTAAAAAGCCTGATTTACTAGTGGGACACACGCTGAGCATACAGCTCCTAAACTCACCGTCTGACCTCTGTCCTTTTACAGATCTGCCTCCAGGGAACCATTCTCCCAGTGTGAAAAATCTGTTACATGGATTATATAGTTGCAGTTTGATGTTTTCTCTTGAGCAAGAATAAGGAAACTGAGGGGAAGTGTCTCACGTGTCTGAAAGAAACTTTTCACTTGTCTAAAAGTCCTTAAAAGATCAGGTGCATAATCCTAACCCTATTTGTCACTGACTGTAGGCCAAAATACTTTGAAATTATGGATCAGAGCGTAATATATACCATATAATTTGTACTAGTTCAGTCTTTTTTGTAAAAATGGGGACAATGATACTTGCTTACATGAAAGGCTTTTATGAAGTCTACTTTAAAAGTGTAGAGTGCTTTGAGGTTTATTTCTTATGAAGAGAGCTAAATAGTATAATCACAGTCTCTATTTGTATTAATTGTGTTTTATTTTTAAAGAAATAATAGCATTTTTCTCAAATGGCTCTTAGTTTTTGTGTCTAGCTTGGCTTACAGGTTTAATTGGCCTTACCTTTCAATACTCCTGACAAAAACATGGACCCTTTTGGATGTATATATTCTTAGATTTGGTTTTTCTACCTTTCCCTCAGGTATTAGATATATATGGCTTAAATTCTACCAGCCACAGGCAATGGCTGAGGAGAGGAAAAATATAAAAATGAGTAGAAAATGTTATGGTTCTTTACTTTAAAATTCTGGGTAAAGGAGGACGAAATCCATATTCATATAATTGGAGAGTATGTGAGAAGGTTTTTTCAACAAGGTGCATTGAAAAAAGTTTTGAATGGAGGAGGATTTTAAAGAGGAGAGAGAAGATTTTTTTTTGTTGATTTTCATCTGTATACCAGCTATACTTATTCCAGCACTCTTGATTATTGTAAGATTTGTTGTTGTTGTTTTCTGTGCATGAGGATTAATTGCTTCTCCTAAACATCAAACTCAAGCTGTTTTCCTCGTGTCTTCTTTTTTTCTTTCTCTAGGTCACCAGGGATACAGCAGAGTACCCAGGTCACTAGACCCAGTGTTGTAACAGCAAACTTTGTAATTGATCCTGACAGAATGGAAGGATGAGCCCAAAAGTTCAGAGCAAACACACACGGTGCTTTGGCAACGCCCATAAACTGAAAGCTGACCTGGAAACAGTAAGATATGTGGTATAGCTGTAACAGCTTTTCTGCAGCCTACACCTAGAAACCATTCATACACATGGGGAAAGAGCAGAAATACAGAGATGTTTGAACAGGAAAAAAGAAATCATAAAAAGCACTAACAATGCTAGTAAAGTAGAGAATGTAGGCTAGGACAGGCTTGCTTTTTTGAACTTTTCAAATTGCTTTTCTTTGGCTTATGTGAAAGTATACATATTTTTATGTGAAAGTATATGTATTTCCCTTAATGCATGTATTGTTTTCAGATATGGCAACAATTAATCTTGAACTCAAGACCAATATGTAGCTGAGTGTAAAAACAAACACCACCACCCCCTGCCCCAAAACCACAACAACAGTCAGGCACCTCAGATGACAAATCTGTATGATTGGTGCACCAGCTTCTTACCTCTGAAGGCTAGAGCTAAAATCCTTTGTTATGACCCCAGTAAAAATGAATTTGGTGATCTACTGCATGTCATAAAAGTACAATATTATCTTCAGTTTCTACTGGCTGAAAGCTCCATCGGGGAAAGGTTTTTTTCTTTCTATTTTCTATCTGAGAGTCCTTGAACCAAATACAGATAGTGTATAAATAAGTGTAACCCACTGACCCTCTGTCCCACACTGTGTCCTATATATTTGAGCTTTGCTGTACTGAAAGGAAGGAATAGCATTCCCAGAGGGATGAGCAAGAAGATTGCTGACTTTTTTGTTTCTTTTTTCCTTTTTTCTTTTGTCCTTCATATGATAGCATGGCATTGGCTTTTAAAGGATCCTCCTTCATGTTACCTTTGTGTAATCTCATGCATAGTCTAATTATTGACTATCCCCAGTGGTAATTTGGCTGGTAGCTGAGCTGTCTGTACTGCAGTGCAGCTGGATCTGCATCACAGGTAGGTGTACCTGAACAAGATTTCAAGTGGCTAACATGAATTTCAGTAGGAGCATAGTCATGACAGCACAAGTTTTACCTTTGGTCTTTACGTCATGAATAAGTATTTCAGTAGCCAAAGTGCACAGTGATACCATTGTGCTGTTGCCTAATTCCAGTTTAATGCTAGCTTGAGTTTGCCCAAAAAGCTGCAAGCAGACTTCTGGCTCTCAAAGCAGGGGGACAACGTCAAGTAAGGCATACCCTGGTTTTGTAGTTTCTGGTGATGAGGGACTGCAAAGGTGAAAACTTGTTTTAGTTGGGTGAGATACACACTGTCCCCAGGCTGAAAGTGATCTCTTCTCCTCTCCTTCCCTTAAGGGTTGGCAATTTATAACTGCCAGCCTGGGCAAGCTGTTGCTTTTGCTGAGTGTATCCCTGGGACCTTAATTTGATGTATGATATTTGCCAGTTGCAGGTTTTTAATGCCTGTGTTTTTCAGACACTTGAAAAACACAGAGTGAAAAGCACACACTTGAACCCATTGCCAAATGATAGTTGCTCTCAGTTTGGATCAGTGCCCCAGTTTACAGCTGTCATGATCTACAGGGGAAAGATTATGGAAATAGACTGACCTTATAGCACACCTGGAAGGCCAAGAGGCTCTGTCTTTGCCAAAGCTATGCATAGTCAGGAGGGTTAAGTTATACAGCCAGGTAAATAGGAATGCTAGCTGTTGTCATACTTTATTTGTCTGACTGTGGCTGTTAAGGCAGTCCTTTAGGGACATTCCTTCGAAGCTGGCAACTTGTGCGTCCTAAACATAATCAGTGCTGAACAGAGTCAGTGACCAAGGGAAGCAGTAATCTCAAGACATTAAACCCTCATATCTTCAAGATGTAACTTGTGTGGTTAGGGCTAGACCTGTCAAAAGCTAAGCGAGATGGATGCTTGGTGGGTGATCTCTCCTAGAGAGGTGGAATTTCCAAGTTGCTGGGTTTTATTCTCCTCTATGCAGTTGCTCAAAATGCAGGGCTCTGCATTATAAAGCTGGTGATTCAACAGAAGCAATACAGAAAGTACTTGCCAATCAGTCATTCCTAACAGACATCCCCTCTAGCGTATGCGTGCTGGCCTTTTTAGGAGGTAAACGTCATTAACCTTTCTTTTTTTAGTTTGGGTTCCAAGGTTTTTTTATTGAAATTCAGTTCACACTTGCAACATGCTCTCCTTTTGGACTGTAAACGCTGTGCAGTATGCAGATCACTCCATCTTCTGCTCCTTGTTGCTCGCTGCTGCAGAGCCAGAACTTTCCAGCCAGCAGCTACTGCAGTGATTTGCCTCTAAGGGCTCAGATGGAAAAAGCCATCCACGAGGATGGTTCTTGCTGGAGAGGGTCATGAATGCGTCCTTCAAGGAGAAATGCCTGGTGATCCTCTTGAGCACAGTATCAGGCAAAATGCTGCTCTGCCTACCGTTCCTGGGGTGGGAAATGTGCAGTGGGCTTTAGACTAAGGCCAGCGTTTAAATGTATTTACAGTGCCTGTCTTTTCTATTTATTTTAGTAGTACAGAGAAAGCTACTATTTGGCCCTTGATCTAGGTGTGCTTTCTTCACAGCTGTGAATTATGTGATACTGCGCTTCTGTTCTAAATGCTGTGGGAAGGTTGGACATCTGTTTAACCCCCTGTCTCCTGAGTCACCCCTTCCAGATCACTTGTCAAAGGACTGGAAGTAAAAGGAAAAAAAGAAAATCATAGTGGCCACAGATAAATCAGGGATTATGGGTAAGAAGGAAGGTTTTATAGAATTTTGAACCTTATTTCTCTCTGTAAGCAGTTTGCAAAAAATCTAGTGTGGGAAAAATACTATGCAAAAAACCTACCAAAATTGCTAATTTGTCCACAGACTCGAGGAGACTCTCCAACCTGAAATTTAATAGCAGTCAAATTTAATAGAAGTCAACTTCAATGTCTTGGTGACTGCGTATTCAGTCTTTGACTGAGTTCAGTCCTAAAGCTCCCATATCCATCAACATGGACAGGACTGAGCTCAAACATTAAAAATTGCACTCCCCAATGTACATAAATTACACTATGAAGTATATGAAGCTGAAATGGATCTGGTGGAATCTCAATGAGGTTACTGCCAACTTCTGTACCAGGGCCTATTCTTGCTGTCTAATATTTCCAGTTGTTACTTTTCAAATTGTGGTTTCTTGCCACAGTAGTAAGCTCTCCATAGAAAACACTAGCATCCATGACTTCATTAGGTTGGTAATTGGCGTTTACCAGTCACAAGGGAAACCTTGAAGCTTTTTTTGGTTCTGTCTCCTGCAATGAGCAACAGAACCCGTCAGAGAGGTTCTTTTTGCAGTGTTTCACCCAAATTGCTTGTCTGAGAGCAGAGTGTGGAGTTCACTGCCCTGGAGAGTATTTTCTTTTTTTTTTTTCCAGTCTTTTGCTCCATCAAGGATCCCTTATGTCCTGATATTAAGTGTAAGAGAGAGGGCCATCCCTGAAGGAATTCTAAGCTGTCTCTTTGCCAAATAAAACCAGGCTTTCAAGCTCTTTGGATAATTTGACAACCCACCCTTCTTCAAAGTACAGTTCTCCCAGGTATTGATTCTATAAATCAGAAGCAAAGCCTCATGCTGTATAGATGAATTACGTTAATAGCTAGAACATCATTTTCCTCATGAAATCATGTGATCTTGCCCTGGAAAATTTTGCAGACTTGGACTGTGTAGGTGAGAAGAAAGTGATGATAATTTTCTCAAGATTCTCTACAAAATTCTCTGCCCCTGAGTTCTCTTAGTTCCTCAAATCCTATTCCCTAAAGGAATGTAAAGTTGTATTCTCTGTTTTGATTGTATCTATTTGTATGTTCCTTCTGCAATTTTTCTCTAGTTTTTCTCTACCACAACACTAGTCCTTTCTCTGCCTACTGCACTTAACTACTTATGCACATTGATATAAAAACAACTACCTCTGCATGTTCAGTTGCTTAGCTATGCACAATTCTTTAGATAGCAGGCTTGTTGCTCCTCCTCAAGATATTTTTTCTCAAGTGGGATTGGAGCATCACTGAAGTTTTGATATCATCTGGAAAAGACCCAGTGTAGTTGGGTGACACCAAAGAGGATTGTCTCAAATGCGAGAGGTCTGAATTGCATTGATCAGCTGCTACGCTGATGTTACCACAATTCAGGGTTGTGATGTCCTGATCCATTCCCTGGCCTCTCTGTCCTGGAGGATAGCTGAAGCTCATGATAACTTCTCATTTCTTTTGAAAAGATCTTTGTACCAGCAGCAGGAGAGAATGATAATTCTCTAAACAATGAGTGGGCATTGGTTGTGTAAGTTGTCTGAGACAGTTTCTTGTCAAGCTGCCAGAGACTTCTTTCTGCTCATTGAGCCTTGAATTGTTCTACAGCGTTGATGTGACTTGCAAGGTCTAGGTTCTGAGTAGATTCACTGAGATTGCTTGTAAATACATACTGATCACTGAATTTTGTATTAATAATAAATAATAATATTGAAAGGATAATAATTGTGAGTGAACCTGACTTACCACTTGATTGCTTCCACTTTTCTTTGGGAACATTAAGAATGGAAGTTAATTTAAATTGTATGTATTATTCAGGGCATGTCTTTTAAGCATCTGATGGCATCATTAATATACATGTACAGGGCAATTTTGGAGACATGTATTTGATATAGAAGGATTTGGAATGTGTAACAAGTAATGATTCCTTCTTTTGTGAAGTTGTAATTAAGTTATTAAAAATTCATCCTTCAAAATATGAAAATACATTTTCTTATGCATCAATTTGTTTTAAATACGATGCATATTTTTAAATTTGCATAAGAGATACTGTAGTTTGCCTTATGGATCCTACCAGTCACTGTGTTGATATGGTGAACCAGAGCACCATGTTTTTATTTTCAGGAACTAACCAAATTTATGAAGAGCTAGATACCATTGCCAGGGATTATTTGATACTCTGCCTCTCTCTGACTTTGGCAATGCTGTGGCTGAGCTCACTTATTTCATAAAATAGTAAGGGTGTATCAACCCCCAGCAAAGGTGTAGACCTTGATGTCACTCCTACTTGTACCTATCCCACTGAACTGTTAAACACTGAAGAGGATGAGGCTGATCTGGACAAATGAGCCCAAATCAATTAATGGGAAGAGACTTCTCTCACCCTATTGTTAAGTGTACTGTGTAAAGATGCAATATATGTTGTCTTTCCAGCGAGTTCAGACCCCTGGAGGGCTTTTAGCGTTATACTTACAGCGTAAAGGAAAGGTAAAATGGAGCCAATGCACGTGATGCAAACTGTGGATTTTCTCATTGCCACCTGGGATTTTCCAGACAGGCAGCCAGTCACTGATGTTGAGCAAGGTCCCTGCATTAACAGAGTTTTGTCTCCTCGTGACTCATGGGAATAGTTTTGGTTGAGTGGTTTGATTTGCATGGCTTCACATTCGTTGAGTTTTGTTTTGAATTCTGGGCTTGAGTTTATTTAAATTCTCCAAAGTGACATTCATTGAAGTTGCCAAGTTTCACTTGGTTTTGTGCTGAAAGTGACGGTATTCTGGCAATTCTTCCGGATTAGTAAAAGGATTAAGGTCTGATAACTCATCAGTATTAGAGGCAGGCGCTTCATACCATTAGAAAGCTGCAAAGGCTATTTTTCCCTCTGTCCAATAGGAGGAGGCTTCTGTTTCTAGACGTGATATGTTCCATGACATCAAGTGTTAATCCTGGAATATTATTCAATAAGGAAAAGTTATTTCTGGTAGTCTTTAGACCTTTCCAAAATGCATAAGCTTTTCTCTGTCCTCTTGAGGTTTTTAAAATGGGACTTTACAGTATTAAGGAAACCCTGTTTCTTTGTGAGCAATATATGACACGCAACACCAATAACATTTCTCCGTTTTCAAGCGCCGCTAAAAGAATGTGCCTGTGACATATGTGGTCTTTCGCTGCACAGAAATATACTCTGGCATGACATAAAGCTTTTACTAAGACTGTATGAAACAATTTGCCTAAAGCGATTGTGGTTTTGCTACTCATAGCTAATAAAGCTATCTTAAACTCATGTTTGTTAAAGACTTACTTATTTTCCACCTCTGAAGTGGGGCGGCTGAACAGCAGGAACCTCTGCAGAGGTTCTTCCTGACTCAGCCATTTCCAGTGGAGATTTCTGCTGGAGAAGCTTCCTGCATGAACCTTACTGAATAAGAGGGGGCTGGGAAGCAAACTTTCTGGGCAGTTAAAACAAAAACAGCTTTGCAGTGAGTATTGCTGTTTAGTAAATGCATCTGCTAGAATCTTGTTGCTGAACAAACAAAGAATAATAATAGGGTGACAGTTGGAATTAATTTATTTAAAATTGCAAGTGAATTTGCATAGGGAGGGAAATATTTACCTCCTCTCTTTCTCACTTCTCCATTTCTACCAGGACTACTCCTGATGTCATCGGCCTTTGAGCACTGATGGCGAATGCCTTTAATAGAATTAAGTCATCACCTACAAATATTTTGCATTTATCCTCTTAAGTGGGAAGCTTCCTCACAAAATTGCCTGTTAGTCTGCTGCCTAGCAATGAACCAGATGTAATGTCCAATAATCTGTGAAAGTATTGGAGTTAGACACGCTTGTTTTGTAAGCATAAATTAATTTTTAAAAAAAAGCTTTCTGTTGGTCCCCATTATGTTGTAAGACCATGGGTTACAAGAAAGATTTTTTGTTTTTAAAAAGTGTTTGCTCAGCTCAATTTCTGTTAAATTCAATCATTTCCTATAAAATAAGGAAAGGTTTCTTTAAGTCCTCTACTTTAGAGATGAGCAATTGCCGTGTTGGAAACAACACAGACAACAAATAAAATCCACATGACATAAGTGAACTATGACATGGCATAAGAGGACTATAATGCATTTTATTGCATTGTTTATTTCTGAAAGTGTTATTGCTTTGGTTGAGATCATCTCTACAACACACACCAAAAAAAAGGATATGTCACCAACACGCAGCCTAGACATTTAAAAACCATTTTTCCAACACATACCCTTTTCATACCATGTCAGAATATATTCTTCCTCCTTTCTAGATCTCTCTTCCCTCAGCACGGTTAGATGTTCAGGTCAGTTTCTGATGGCCACTCTCAATTAAGCAGCATGCGTGTGGGTATGTTCAGGGCTACAGAATTCTTACGACATGGGAAATTAGTGTTTAATATAAGTCAGGCTACTGAAAGCTGGCATCAAGTAGAGAATATAGTTAAGATTTTATTTTTTAAAAATACAAATTCAGAGGGGGTTTGGGTGTTTACAACAAGGAGTCTGTCTAATGACAATTTATACTGAATGTTACTTGGAACACAGGATTATGAATATTTCAGTGGGGTCTGCAGTCAAATATCCTAAAACATGTTCCATGACCCAATATGCAAATAAGCTGTGGGATTTGAGAGGGCTGTTGGGGCTTACTCTACATAGATTTAGACTGTTTTAACAAAGGTTATTTATTAAACATTATCGACATTGGTGTTTTCACCACTTTCAAAATTCAGGAGGGTATTTTATTTTTCTTTAGGGAAACAGTTGAGAAGTAGGTCGGGAACCGTGACTGCGAAGAGGACGCTCCAGGGAAGGGAAAGGTTAAGTTCAGTTATAATAAGTAAAATAAAAAGGTTGTGAGGCTGCTGTCATTTGTGAAAGAAAACCTCTTCTGAGTTATTGTTATACATCGAACTATTTAATATGTCTCAGTTGTTGTCCTTTGATAATATTAAGGTTAACAAAGGGAATTCCTACCACTACATGATTCAGGGAGTTAAATTGGAGGCTATTGAAGGAATTGAAGTTTATATTACACTGACAAGTCTGGAAACATATTCCATAGATAAAAAAATGTCATGTAACAGAATCAATATTACCAAAATGGTATGATTCAAATTTGGCGACTTTGTGAAATCACAAAATCCACATAACACATGAAGTAATTTTGGTAGTTGCCACAATAAGAAATAGATACAAATTAGTGGACCATATTCTATCCTGTTTTGTACTTAGTTAAATTCCTGCTAGAAATGAGAAATATATTAGATTAAAATTTAACGAAATCATATTGCAAACCTAAACAGAATTCAGATGCTTAGGCTTCTCCAGGCAGTAGTTCCTGTTCACAAAAAGTAACAATGTGCATGCAAACATGTGCCAGCTTGTCAGGCGAGAAGAGCAGAGTTTGGAGCAGTTTTATTTTTTCCTTTCTCCCTCAAATATCACTGAACTCCCATAGAAACGGGGACATCCCTGTTGACTTAAAATAGAGCAATGGACAAATTAAGCAAACACATGCAAAGTAGTGATGTTGTTTACTTAAGTCAGCAGGCTCTGTGGGAACCCAGGAGCTGCTGGTTACTGAGGACAAGGACCACAGGTACCGCAGTTGTAGCATGTCCTCTTGTGCAGTCGGGGTGTGTGGCAAGAAGATAGCTTGAAAACCCTCTCTTTTTGTAAAGGAAAGAGGGAGTCATGAAGCCAGAATGCTCCCTCCACCTGAAGGGCTGTCTCTGCTCCGCAGGGCCATGAGCTGTGGCTGTGTGCATGAAGGGAATGCGCTCTTACAGGAGTCAGCATGTTTCCTCTGCAAAAGCTGGAGAATTGCAGAGGAACAGTTTGGGCCAACGAAGCAGTGTCATTTTACATCGGTGGAAAATTGGCACCTCTCTCTTTTGCTCTGAAATGCAGCACTTTAGTGCTGACCTCTGCTCAAAATCAAGTGTGGTGAACCTGTAATTAGGAAAAGTTCAAGTGAATTCCACAATAGAAAAATGAGAGTTGTGGGGTTCACTTACACAGTATTCTCTCAGGCTGCTGTTGAAGCCTTCTGGCATTTCTGTCTTGTTCTGTCTTCATGCTCGTCTCCTCATCTTTTGCCCTTAAAGTCCTGGAGCTCAAAATCATAGGTTTATTTTGACCTTCAGTTTTTACTAAGGAAAAAAAGTGAGTTCCTAGTCCTAAAAGCTGCAGAGATAAGCTTTAAAGTGTGCTCTTTGAAGCTTCAGGAGTAAGAAAACTCATGATTATAGAATATTTGGGAAGAGCAGTGCTACTCCAGACAAGAAACCACCAGATGCCTGTATCGGCATGCTTCTGAATCAGGCAGTAAGCCTGCACTCAAAATATAACTATTTCACAATAGTATTAAATATGCCTCCTCCTGTTGGTACCTTATTCTTTTCTGTGTAAACAACTTCTAACAGCTTCTTTTCCATCCTTATTCAAACAAATGCTAGCTTTTGTAACCAAAAAGAAAATGAGTAGCAGGTGAAGACTTATTTTTAATGATGCTGAGAACAAATGATTACTTAACTAAAGATCTCAGCAATTGTTTTCTACTAATCCCTGTAATTCCTCACAAATATTGACAATAGTTTATGAAATGTAGAACTCTGAAATGCTCATTTTTCTGAAAAAGTGACCCTTTGTCATCTTTGTTTATTTTTAATATCTTTGTACCTGTACATGTGAGTCTGGGGAACGTATTCATATAAGCACACGTGCAAGTATGCCTGCATGTATTAATGACAAAATCATGCTTTTTACCCATTTAAGATATTTTATGCAGTACAAACAGCATGCAAATTGATGTTTGAATATACATTAAGTCTACAAGGGACATTCTAGCCAGCCAGACGACACAGCAGAATTCATACAATTTTCTTGGAAAACCTTGCAGTTGAGCGTTGTAACATCTATTTCAACTGAAGTGTCTCTTTATGAAAGAGATCCAGATAACTCTCAAGCACAGATTAGTGCACTGAGTTTGGGTTTTTCAAGCTATACCTATTAATTTTCTTTAAGAAGCACTGTGACATGATGTGTTGTGGAAGAGGTGTTGAGACCATGGGCTTCTGAAAACCATAGCCTGGGGGAAAGAGACCTCCAGAAGGCCTGTTCCCATTCTGATGAGCAGGTAACAGCGTGGTCATAGCACAGAGGTGGAGAAGCTCTGTCTCGCGACACTGCTGACCTGACTGGAGGAATGAACCCCAGCATGGGTGAGGAGCTAATTCCAAACTGATTTAGGCAATGAAAAGGTAATGACTCTGGAGCACAAAGAAACTATAACGGTGAGGCAAATAATACTATACTATCAGTAGTTCTTGGAATGAGATCCTAGTTTGGAATGGATGTTAATTTTGCAAGACCAACCTTGTTCTGTGTTTATTGTTGTTCAGGTATTTATTCCTGCAGATGCTTTCTTGCTTCTTCAGTTCTGTGCAAGTTTTTTTTCTATATAATATTTTAGCTTTAATACCAAGTAGCTTTCAAACACAAATCATTCAGTAGTGTCCATTTCCTGGAAGCCATTGCAAACAATAGGCTTTTCAGGCATTCAACATTTTCACAAATGGTTTCGTTATTCTTGTCTGGTTTCACAAGTAAATCAGACTGACAGGGTCGAGAATACCCACGATACAATCCACTCTCTGTAATAAGCAGGCCCTCTCAGAGGAAATCCGAAGTCTGGTGAATGCCAAGAAGAGAGTATGCCAATGGGTTTAACTCTGTTCAGTTAAATGGCCAGTCGCTGTGGCGATAACACAGTGGGGTGAGTGAGGTAAGATTTAAGTCATCTCTCTTCGCCTAGATCAAAGTGCAGCAGTTACGTGCATTGCACCTCTCTGCCTTGACTGCCTTGCAGCTATGTAAAGCTTTGGCTTTGTGGAGTACTCCAAGACAAACATTAATGCTTGGCAGGCTCTGAGCTGTGGGGGTTACTGTGGTCATAGAAGGAGGTGGGAGATGGGGACAGTGGAAAGAGGCACTTGAAATAGGTAAACCATGTTTATTTTTCTTAGAAGTTGGAACTAGAGTTTGCCTTTTGTTTTCCTCCGTAGTTTAACACATTTGAGAAAGAAATGATTTTCAGAGACAAACTTTTTGAGTTCATTTGCAATTACTTTTTGCTTAATAACTAACTTGAAAACAGATATTAGGTATTACTGCATAAAAATGTTAATTTTCATTGTTTTGCATCCACTGTCACCTAATTTTATACCTTAATTTTGATATTAGGAGAAGCATGGGGTTATTTTCAACTCATCTTCTCTATATCTTTTCTCATTTTACAGTTCCCCAATATGTAACCTTTTCTTCAGTCTATTAATTCTGTTATTTGTTGGCTGGTTGGTTTTTTTTTTTTTTTCCTCTATCAGTTTGTCCTGAATGAAAGCCAAAACTGGATCCTCCTGAGATTTACATAACCAGATGGTACTATGTTTGGCATCTTTCATTCCTCTGATACCAAGGCTGATCACACGCTACTCTTAGTAGTTCATCAATTTCAGATCTGAACAGTGTTCTTTAGACATTCTGAGTCAATATCATTCTGTCCTTGTAATTTGTTATTGCTCATTTACTAATATATTCTAAAAGCTTTCGTACCAACGCTTCTGTTAGAGGTAGTTCTAGGACTTTCCTCTGTAAATAAGGACTCTGGTATGAAAACATCCTTTCCTCCAGTGTTAGCTTTATGCAAAACATGTGTTTAGTTCTTCTGCTATTAGCACTCCAAAGGAGATCCGTGTCTTTTTCATCTCTCATTTGGGAGCATGTTAGCTCTGCATTCTTCAAGTCTCTCTCAAAAAATTTCACATGCTCTGGTTCTTGAATAGACACCAAAGAATGCTTAATGTAACACATTAGTGTATAAAAGAAGGTCCAGTGAGTGTAGCGACTGCTTTTACTGAGAAGCTGTCTAAGTGGGAAAAATCTCATTTGGTACAGGGGTGTTCATTCATATCACAAAACACCATGCTATTTCCCTGTGTGCAAAATGTACTACTTCAGTTAATGGTACCTCTATGTGGCATGATTAATTCTGCTTTAAGTGAGTCTTCCCTGAAAATACTTTCAGTACATGAGGCCTTGTGTATAATGCTTACACATCAGCAAAAGACTACATTTTATTTCAAACACAGAACTTGGAGTAGGCTGGGCTACAAAAATCCCTTCTCATGGCGAGAATAGCCATGAAGAAGCTGGGGGTATAGTAACTCATGAGCTGCGAACTCCTCTCCTAGTTTGAAGTGTATTGACTTCTCTGGGCACACAAGCCTGGAACAGGCTGGAGCTGATAGAAAGTTTGGAGGTTGTGGCTTTTTTTTTTTTAAACCTGTGATATGAGTGAAAGTGTTGTTAAATGCCTTGTAGGAGGCAAGTATATAAACATTACAGGTGGGGGGAAACTAACTGTAAGCCTCACAAGGTTTTGTAAAAATGCCATTAAGATACCTCTCAGTAGTGCTGATGTTGAAATGTCATTTCACCATTTTTCTGCTGGCTTGCGTCTGTAAGGCATTGGGACACTTAGAATGAAAGTGCTTCAGCATATTTCTTCAGCTAGAATCTCCTTTTTATTCCAGTCAGGACAGAATAAAACTCATCTGAAAAATCCAAGAGGGGGACAGAGATGCTGACACTTCAAATGTCCAGTTCAAAAAATCTGATGCCCATGCT
The DNA here is from genome assembly GCF_000687185.1 of Egretta garzetta. Classification (NCBI taxonomy): domain Eukaryota; kingdom Metazoa; phylum Chordata; class Aves; order Pelecaniformes; family Ardeidae; genus Egretta; species Egretta garzetta. Next base: position 1,661,228 of record NW_009259188.1, read on the forward strand.
ACTTTTCATTCCCACAGCTCCTGAATACATTAAGCATGTTCCCTTTAAGGACAGCTTGTGTCATTGCAACCCATGTTCTTGATGCCTAGTTGCACTGTGCCTGTGTTTGTGTAGGTTTTTAATCATTGATAGTATACCTGAGCATTTATTGCTTTCTTCTTTCTTGAGGTGGCTTTTTTTTGCTGTTGCTATTGGTAAAAATGTTTTAAATGGTTTCTGCTGTGCCCATGTTTGGTCTTGAATCAAAAGGGAGTAGTTGGTGAAAATATAATTCAGTGAACGTGTGTTAATTTTTTTCAGTCAAGCTCAACACTTTTTTGCAGGATTTTTATCCAGTAGAGAAGGGTAACTGCTGAGTAGATTATTACATTCCATTGTTATCCTGGAAAGAGAAAACAGTCTATGAATAAAGGAATAAATTAATTTAAGTGCCGGAAAGTGCAATAGATTTTATTTTAATTCTAAACGGAATTGTTGTCATTTAACCCTGTGTATGATTTGTATTCAGAAGCGGTACTGTTGCCCTGGTATGTCTATTAATACTGTAGCAGTATGATTTTCTTTCCTTTATTCTTTCATCTCGCTGAGTGTTTTAACTATCCTTTGTTTCTTTTCTTTTTTTTTTTTCCTTTCTCTTTTTTCTTTTTAATCTTTTTTTCTTTTTTTTCTTTTTTTTTGTTTTGTTTTTTCCTTGGGATAAGAACAGCACCAGATCCTTTTCTTCTGCTAGCAACAGATCTCTTCCATTTTTCTGACTACCATCCTGCAATGTATGACTCTGAAATTACCATGTTTTGAAGCAAATGATGCAATCCCTTGGAGAAATTTGAGTCTCCCTTTCCTGGTGCTATAAAACTCCCTTTTCTCCTAGCTAGAAAATGAGAAAACAGCCCATGAAACCTGATCTGTTTTCTTTCCTGAGCCCTCTGCTAATTTATTAGCAAGTTGCATGTTCAGGACAGAATAAATATTTCTTTGGAAAGCTGTACAGAGACTGATGGTTATTCAAAGCTGCTCAGAATTTTAGAACATTAGGAAATACCCTGCCTGGTGCAGAGTTAGTGAGCAAGGGTTTAGATAAGGCAACTCATCATTTTACTATCCAGCTGTACTAGATGTGTTAATATTTCAAACGGTCCTGCAAGATCTATATCAGGTTGTTTACCAGAGTACACTAAATAAACAGTCATAATGTAAACATGAAGCATTTAAGAATGTCTTTATTCCAAAATATGTGCCTGTCTCGTTCATATCCTTAATTCAGATGGGCAGCTACTTGCAGAAGATTTTTATAAAACATCATCTAGATTTCTGGAAGGGTTAACTTCCAAACAATTTAATTTCTGTTTTGATGAAAAAAAGGTTCTCTTCAACCAGTAATTCTGGAAAAAAATTGTGCAGATGGAAGCCTTAGAAACAGGCTGACTGGCAGTGAAAAGATTGTCACCAGGAGTATTCAGTGAGAGTCAAGTGGAGAGTAACCTTTCTCTGCTGTAAAGTAGATATTTGGTACCTTTCCCTTTTATTTCTTAATGTTAATCCTGGGGAATAAATGGTTGGTGCTCATGGCAAGAAATAGAGCTACGAGCTCAGCTGGATGCAAAATGACAAAGAACTGTTGGAGTCAGTAAAGCAGTACTGATTTAGACCAGGGGAGGATATGTAACTAATCACCTAAATGAAATCAGCCACTTACAAAATCTTGCAACTACAGGTCTGAGTAATTTTCAGAGATGATGACAGTCATAGTTTCTCATGCTATCTAAAGCTGGTTTCTTTTTCCAAACTTGAGGATTCAAGACCTAATTGATTAACTTTCTCTCAAAGGAAATGTCAGTGGCTGATATGTGGAGGGGAAGATTGTGGGGGCATACAGAAGAAGCCAAGGAGGCTCCCAACAGGAATTTTAAGTTATGTTACTAACCAGAATTTCTTTTATTACCATTTTTTTTTTCATGAAAAATCATGTGTTAGAAGAGGAGAAAGAGACAAAGCAACTGTTTAACTGAGCTGCTTTCAGAAGTGGGACTTGTGAAAGGGCCAGACCCCTGCAGTGTGTCGTCTCACACGAGCATCGCTGTCAGAGGCTGGAGCATCACTTTACATTGAAATGATTACAGCAGGCAGGATGGTGCATCTTCTGTGAAATGCTTTTATTGCCTCTTTTTCTTAGATTTGTTCTTCTGGAAATTAAGAACATCTCACACCATTTTTCATATTAGCAGAATGTAACTCCAGGAGAGCATATAAATCCAAAACCATTTTTTCTTGTCTCAGAACTCTTCTCGCTCCCTTCCATTTCTTTTTTCCTAAGCAAGACATAAGACAATCTCAGAAAACACAGCACTAAAACAGCCTGTTAAATTCTGATGTATCCCAGCCCATGTCATTTCCTCCTCCTTCACTTTAAAGATAATTTTGGAGGTTAATGAACTTAAATGTAATACTTTAAAATAATCACTAGAGATAACAGAAAAAAATCAAGCAGCTCCCCAGACTAGAAGGAAATGTTTGATCCTAGACTCACAGGCTCATTTAAATTCACTACTGTAAGTCCATCACTTTCAACTATTGATCTATGATAAGACATTTTTATTAATTTTTCCTTAGAAAAATTCACTAGTCTAGAAGAAGATTCAGCATGCAGGAGGGAAGAGCTCCTTAATTTGACTGATTAGGCCAATTTACTTAGGCTTTCCTAAAAAATAAAAGGATGCACTGTAAATCTTGGACTTCATCTCTGAAATGTTTAGTCAATCCCTGGCAATTAATCCATACCTTGCTTTCTCAGACTGACATATATCATGCAGTGCTCTTTACAAGAACCGCTTGTATCTGTGCATTTTGTTTTCTCATCCAGCCATGGCAAATTCAATTAGCTAATGTCTCCCTTACTGCCTTGCCGCAGCTACGCATACGGTGATCATGGATTGGTAGGAGGAGCAGTTCCTACGTTCCTCTTACCCCTCTGGCAGGGGGGTGAGATGAGACAAGGTTTGGTGTGGAGCTTGGCTTCAGGAGGTTTCCTGTTGCTGTGTCCTCCTGTGCAGTCTATTAGGACGGTAGTAGATACACACTGCCTGACATCTAACAAATATATCCTAGAGCAATAAAGGTTGAGTAGATGAACTGTTGCTTCTTGAGGAAAGACCTGTATTCTGCTTTGCTTTTTTACTCTGAACATACACGGGTTGTATGGCAAAGCCAAGAGTTGGCTTTTTCTATGCCATCTTTGCAACCACAGCTTCTAAAATTTTTTTTTTTTTTGTATCCTTCTCAAATACCTTAAACTGCAAAAAGTGTTTTGCTTGAAAAATTGTAGCAAGATCAGCCAGGCTGAAGTTGATCATGACTGCCAAGACATGAGGACACAGGGATATGCCAGGTTTTCTCCCCTGGTGTAGTTGCAAGACAAAACTGACCATAGCCTGAAATTAATTAATTTCATTTTTAAAAAGTTGGCTCATTAGGGTTCAGATTTTTTAACTCTGTGATTCCCTCAGGTCCCAAACCACCAAATATAACATCCCTTGAAATTTGCTTGAGATGAGTGGGTCATGCCACATAGGCATTCTCCTATCTTTGCTTCTATTAACTATTATGATTGCTTTGAAATCAATTGATGAAAGTGCTATGTGGATGGTATTACATTAAATTATTGCAGTCCTCTGACTATTCCTTGAACAATAGGACCAAATACCTGTTCTTGCAGGTAGGCAAGCAGCACAATACATTCCAATGGAGTTCCTACTTTTTTTCTCTGTTCCCTCTGGTGACCCAAATGTAGCAAGTTTCAAGGCATAATGCATGCTTATTATGGGATTTTTTTTTTTTCGCTACTTCATGATTTTTTTTAGACAGAAGAGACGGAAACAATATGCCTGGATTTTAAGATTCAGTTGTTGTGTCCACAATATTACTGCAGTTTTGTATAGTAGTGTTTTATTGTAATTTTGCTTATTGATGTTCATTTGCTGCAGCAACTGAGATGCAGCTGAAATGAAGGGGATGGATTTCAGCATACCCAAATTCTGCTTTTCTTGCTGTGAATTTTTAGAAAGCAAACTTTGTGTGTCACCCCTGTCGCTGTCCCCAGTCCCTGATCTTGTCCTTGCGATTCAAACCCTTGACTTTTACCCATATCGGAGATGTTTACAAATCTTCTAAGTTTCCCACTATTGAAATATAAGATAGCTTCCACCAGTGACTAAAAATGGGGGGGAAAAAAAAGGGTTAGGAAGGTGTTAGTTGCACTTGGTTTTTATTTGTTTTTTTTTTTTTAAACTTTTGAGAGCATACCTAGTAGGCTGTTGAATGACTGTGCTTCACAAATTGCTTGCCCAGCTGTATAAATTGTAGAGAAAATAATAAGAATTAAGAACATTGAATAATTTATCATAAAAAGTGAAATTTGTCAAATAAATTATTCAGTGATATTATCTGACAGCTGTAACTGTGGGGCTTAATTAACGAATGTATGCAAAGCACTTTAATCTTCAGTTTATGAAAGGGATTAGCTGACAAAGTTGCATTCAGGAACAGAGGCCTGAATCTAAGGGGTATAAGGAATCTAAGAGGTCCCTTCCCACAGAGCAAGGTAAAAAATTGTTGTCTACAATACATTGTAATAAGTGTCAGATCTTGCCAGCACATTGGATGCGGTGATCTTCTATTATTCATGTTACAAATCAAAACCTTAAAGCTATTAGATACCACTCACTGTACTGGTGGATGTGAGCTTTTGGTCGTGTCTACCAAATAGACATAATCTGTTCAGAATGGCTTTGGATTTTGTTTGAGTGTCTGAGGAGGAGTTTCCTTTATACTCCAGCCCTGGTTTTGTATACGTGGCCCACATCCTTGAAAAGATTACAATTAACTACATTTGTTCACTTCCAGCTTCCTTCTAGCTAGTGCAGATACCTCACAATTCATGCATATCCTCTTCAAAACAAATCCTGTAGCTGTTATTCTCCTGGAGAAGCACAAGAGAAATTGCCTGCAGATTCCTCTGAATTCAACCGAAAGCCTCTCAACAACTTTATGGTGTTTTTAGACCGAGCTCTAAAATAGTTTTCCCTTCCTGTGGAATTCTGCTCCATGTCCTCTCTGGCATTAAAGGTCCATTTTTGTGGAGGCCGAGTGGAGAAGCCAAAACTGGAACTAGTATGGATTTCAGTTTATTTTTCCAACTTGTTTCCAGTACAAAAGTCTCACCAGTTCAGAATCAGTACACAATCCTAGGCCTAGGCTGTTTGCCATTTCGTATTACTCACTTGGATAAAGCTCGGGAACTTTGATCCTAATTCTTGTGGCATCTTAATAAGTGCTCTGTTCACCTAGAAACTCTAAATGTTATGTTTTTATGAATTTACTGGCAAGGTTTTTGGTTTGCATTTTCCTTTGCAAAATGTGTCACTGCTGAAGATGCATATATATGTGATGCAAAAATTACTCTGGCAATCACAGTTTTTAATTAACAGAAGAATAAGCAGGTGCATAAGAACCCTGAAACATCTTCATCCATTAGCAGCTATTGTTCTGATCACATCAATAACTTACTCTTTTGAAAGTCTGAAACTCTTTTTGCTAAAGTTACTTTCTTTTTATTTTGCATTCATTATGCTAACTTATCTTAGCAGTGCCAGAGAAATAATCACCTTTTTACCTTTTTATTTCCTCCAAGCTGCTTCCTTGAACTGTATTCCTCAGGGAACAGTGAGGTTGTAGTAATATCAATTGCACAGAAGACTGCTTTATGCAGAAACATTACTCTTGCTAAACAAGCTAACGTTTACATTGAAATGGTTCGCCGTTAATTATGAATATGTATGACCACCAAATGGTCATTTGGCTTAAATGCAAAAAAAAATATTCCTATGGTCCAGAAAAGAAGCTCGGTGTCTGTTTTTCTTATAAAGTATGGGGTCATAGCTCTTGGAAATTGCTAGAGCCCATATTTCTGCTCGAAATAGTGTGAATACAGTTTTATGTGTGTTTTCAGCTTGCAGCAATCAGTTGAGTATATAAAATGCCACTTGTTCTCCTTATAGAGTTGATATCAATTTTGAACTTTATTTGAAGAAACTAAAAGCTCCTGGGACAGACTTCTCCCCTCCGCCCCCTTCCCGTCCAAAGACAATAAAAGTGCAACCTGAGGTCAGGAAAACTTTGATTCTCAGTGGCCGTGTCCAGTCAAGATATTCTGACACCAATGGCTTGCTGCACGAAAAAGGCGCTGGTGCAGCCTGCAACTTCTCGTATTCAGAAGTGTTCAGCCAGTCATGATGCAACTTTGGGAGAGTCTAATCACCTTGCCTGTGAAATAACATGGTGATGTTTTCTGCAATGCAATAGAAAAAGAAATAATAGAAGGATTATGTAGAGTGATTTAAAAAAAACCCCAAACCCCTCAATAACAACCCCCCCATGCAGTCTATTAACAACAGAAAACATGGCAAATCAGAAAGAAACATATGGATTAATCTCATTAAGGATAAGCAGACTGCTCGAAGCCCCCTTTCTTCTCATTTCTTATTCTTCCCTCTGCTTCCATTTTACCCTTGTCTTTTTCACGGATTTCCTTGAGCTTTTTTCTGCTTCTGGAGTAGTTTTCAAAGACTGGCAGCACAGAGTCTTTATTCTTTAGAAGTCATGTGCGACTTTATCCGTAATAATATATGATAGATGAAGTGATAATGTACAATATGTCTTAAGCATGGCAAAATGAGAGCTGTGAAAAATTTGAAAACTTAACAAGATAGATGGCCTTTCTTGAATTACACAAAATGTCTGGTTCACTCTTAATTTAAAAACTTGGTGCCTGATGCATTAAAATTTAAAGTGTTTTAAACATATATGTTTTTAACAGGAGAGAGACTGCTGTATCACCAAAGAATGATATTCAAGTCCCCCTCAGCTCTCTGTTACCTAGGGTGAGGTTTATTCTAAGGAGAAATACATATTTCATTGTTATATCAAGTCCATTTATCATAATAGTGTTGGGTTTACTTTCTTATTTTTTTCATATATGAAATGCTACATAAGACATTAAGATTAGATCTCACTGATTTCTTAAGTGTTTATGTGAAGCAGAGAGCAAGATTACGTATTTTGAAGGTATTCTATAAATGTAAATTGTAACTGACACAAATCAAAGGGAACTGGATTATCTAATCAGTTCTCAGTTCATAACCTCCCTCTAAATTTAACTGAAGTGGTAGGGACTATTTTTTTCTGGAGTCTGAACGAGGTGTCATTTTCAATCCACACTTCTTTTTGTTTATGTATTTTTGAATGTCTGATATCATCTCTTCTTCTGTCAGTGCTGAACTGTAAGTTGGTGTTAAAGGTCTAGCAAACTGTTTTGGGTAATCTAATCATTGCCCAATATGATAACAGTGTCATGGCTTATCCATTTTGATGGTCATTTTCAGTTGCAGGTCTGCATGCAATAGGAAATAGAGTGAGACACATGATATATTTTATACCAGCTGTGAAAGAATGAAGACCTTCTAGCTTCAGCTTAGGGAAAAATTTTAGCAACTGCATATTAATGAAGCCATAGAACATAATCATGTGCTTAGTCTTATGCCAAACGTGGTGAATTGAGGCCTCAGTCTCTTTGACCTTCACAGGAAATAATCTGGTCTGCCAGAGGTGAAAGTGTCCATAATCAAATCACAAAAATCCTGGTAATTCCAGTCCCCTTTTAGACACTCCTCTAATTGCAATTATCAATCCATCAAACCTGAAAAGTAAGGCAGGGGAAGAGATGTGTTTAGCTCCTTCCTGGGTCTGGGAAGCTAGCTGCTGAAAATCTTACTTTAATAAAACCCATGGGAAACTTGGAAGGCTTGGATTTGTTCTGTTATTAAAAGAATGTTTTAGTAGAGTGCATAATTTGATTTTGTTCTGCTTGTCATTTGATCAAGTAAACTTGATTTCCACATATTCAATTGCCTTTGCCTGCAAAGCTGCTTCACTCCTTTAAATAATTTCATTTTGGTTCAGTTTTTACAGAGAACATCAGGTTCTTTTTTGAATTTGAAATCACGGACTAAGAAAAATGTAGGGCTTACATTGCTATGCCTGATTTCCATTGACACTATGGCCTATTGATGTTAATCAAGTTTTGTAACAGGACCATGTAGTTGATGTAAATAGAGTTAAGGTCCAGTCTTGGGCTCCTTTGCTCCTCCAGAGCACAGTAGAAGGGCATGGTGCAAACTAGAGTCAGGTCCTTATGATATGTTTTTGTCTGAAGTAGCAATACTAGAAACAGCTCAGTATCATTTGAAGGGAGTAGTTTGACCTAGTGCAGCATCAGCATGCAAGGGAGATGATACCAAACAGCCGGACAATCCCAGAAGTTTTCTAAATAAGATTTTAGAGTGAAGGGTCAGGACAAAGTGACTATTTGCTATATATTTAAGCACTAATTGTTCAGATCACTACATGGGCTATTTTATTACTATTTACTGAAAGCACTAAAAGAATGAAAAACATTTAAGGATAAGTTAATCTAGGAGTCATCCATCACTGCATATTTTACCTGCTTGGTACTGTGAACACAACAAAATGAGGTACACCTGATGTTTTTATTCACTAGGCTGCTAACAAAACGCAATACTTGACCTTTAGCTTTACTGCTGCTCCTAAAAGCAGAAGGCAGAGGCTGCTAGTCAGCACTCTTGAGTGTCAGCCCAGCTCTGCTCCTATTAGCATGGCTTGGGACATGGTGATTGGGAAAATCCCCTAAGAAGGACAACTTTGTTGTGTTTTCCCATTAAGATATCCAAATTTACATCACACATGCAAAAAGTCCCAGGGTTAATGACTACCTCTAGGGAGCCTTGAGGTTCATAAGAACTTGCAATTTTTTTAGTGTGTTTTCCCTGTGGCTTTGTGTCCTGCTGCCATTGCTTGGATTCTGTGACAATATACTTCCATTGCAGTTCTCCCAGGGTTCACCTGTCTTGGTTAGCTCTATTGTCAGTTCCTGCACCTTTCTAGCATTTTTTTTTTCAGTTTATGCACCTTTATAGCATTTTTTCTTCTTTTAAAGACCCATAGCTCTTTCCAGGTGGCTCTTAGTTTTACAACACTCATCCCAAACAGCTCCTGTCTGACTTCATTCCCCTTTCTCTGTGTTCCTTTTTAAAGAGGCTTTGTCCATTCTTGCAACTTCTGTTGTGCTGTTGGTCTGGCATGAACGCTACCAATAGTTCAAACCCTTGGTAAATCAAGCACGTGTATTTCCACCTTCATCCTCTAGGTCTATATAATGCAGTAAAGTTAACAGACAAACTATGGAAGGAATCAATGAAAATGCATGTCACGAAAACAACACCTTTTCAAGGGCAGTTTAATGGAATATCCACATTTACAATTTGATCTTTAAACTTGTATCCCAATTTTGGGTACACAATAAAGAATGCATGAAATTTGCATTTTTTATTTTTTTATTTAATTACAAGAGAACCAGGCATCCCAATTTGCTTGGGGAACACAGGCTCTGTTGTTTTGGAAGCATATGCTCATATGTGGTAAAACATAGATACAAATTAAAAGTATGCCTTTTAAAAACTGGAATCTAGAATGCTTTGTTTTCACATGGGAAGCATAGAAAATAATCTTGTGAAATGACATTGAAAAGACTAGTAATAAGAGAGAAAACTGATAGTGATACATAAAATAATGACTAATTTTAATACACGCTGTGTCACTGTATCAGAGAGGAACAAAAGAAGGTTCAATTAATTTGGAAGGAAACAAATTTAAAACCAATAAAATGAATTTCCCTTTAGTACAATGACTAACTGGCATACTTAAGTCATTACTACAAGATACAGTATCAGAAATAAACATTTCTGTGAATAAGGAGAACAGTTATATTAGGCTGGATAGAAAATTTATGTGAGATATAAACCCTCATGATTCAGGACATAAACCAGCTACTAAATAACAGGGGTTGGCAAGATGCGTTCCCTAAGGGCAGAGTAATCTTATATGGTGCTTCTCACACTTTGCTGTGACACATTTTGAGGTACTAGTAAGTCTTGAAGAAAAGGTACCAAATTAGGTGGAACAGCGATATAATTAAATATGGCAATTCTTTTGCTCAAACATACTGTTTCTGAGCATGAGCTTTTACACAAAGTATCAGTGCTCTCTAGTCTTTAGGTTATGCTAAACATAAAAGAAACTTTAAAGCTTTTGCCTTAATGTTCTTTTTTAAAAAAAGATAAAATATAGCTTGATACTGAGCCCTCTACCCTGATGTTCCTAGTTTCCTATCTGATGAATTGACTCACTTCAGATAGCCCTGATAATTTCCAAGATTAAACCATGTCTCTCTTTGCACTTCCCCTTCCTTACTTAACTTCACACCCTGAATATAAAGTAGTGCTCAAGGCAACTGCTTGTGGTTTGTCCTGTCAGTTCCTAAATGGGAAAACATGTGATGTGGCAAACTTCTTGTCCTACTTACATTCATTCAAAATGTTTTACCCTTCTAATCCTACAGGGACATTTTGCAGAAACTTCACACCTTCATGTCACTTTCTGTTTAGCTTCAAGGTTGCCTGAATTGCAATTAATTGACATCTGGAATTTCATTTGAGACAATGTCACTTCCTGAGAACATTTCCGGATGGCACAAAGTCATCTCTTAGGCTCTGCTGTTTAATTAGAGATTCCATTTAATTATTCTTCATGTCCTTTCATATTTCTTGTGCTCTGCAGAGGAAAGTCCTCCTTACCCTAAGGGGTCAGATAAGACTTTTGTCAGGATTTGCTGCCTTCTTCCAACTAAGTGGAACACTGGCCTAGATTAAATAAGCCACCACCAATATCATCTGTTTGTTTCCTTTCATACAGTGAGAGGATTTAGTTACAGAAATTGGTGTAGAGGATTTGGATTATCTTATTTTATATGTGTAGGTGAACCAATGTGTTAGGAAAATCTAGATGGAGAAAAAAGATGTGTTCTTGAAAATGGACCCAAAGCTAGGATCAGGAGTCTCCTATGCTGTCACAGAATCACAGGATGGCAAGGGTTGGAAGGGACCTTGGGAGATCATCTAGTCATGTTTTCTACTGTTATGTTTTCTATTTTATCTGTACCTGACTCTTTAATTCAGCATTCTTCTGCCTCATCTCAGAAAGCACTTGTTTAATCTTGCTTTATTTCACAGGTTGGTAGGGTGAACATCAGTTAAAAGAAACTGCATATTCAGTGGTAGAAAAGAATCTCTTATGTCTCTTCTTGTCTGTGGGAAGAAGAGAAGAAGAAAAGATAGAGAATTGTATTACTACCACTTGATGCTAAAAGAAAGAATACCAAAAATGGGAGGACTCAGAAGGTCATATGTAGTCCATCCCCTTACTTTAGAGTGAAATCAGTCATAAGGATGTCTTTCATAGTATGTGATTGTCTAAGTTGCTTTTAAAGCCTTCCGGTGATGGAGATTCCTCAGCTCCCATGGGCATGCTATTCCAGTGCATTCTTTGTCCTGCTGGTTCTCCTTGTGGCTTACCAACATCTTCTGTGTTTCTGTTTCAACTCCATAGTTCTTATGCCAGCAATGAACGTGAAAAACAATTGATAACCTCTCCTCTTTGCTTTTGGCTTTTATGCAGTTGTAGTCTGTTCTGATGTCTTTTCTCCTCACCCTTGTCAGCCTCCACTTTGTCTTCTTTAGTGTAACAGTGTTAATTCTTTCAGCCTTTTTCAGATCATTGCTGTTTCAGTCTTCTGGATTGTTTTTGATGGATCCGGCTTTTTCTTGATGTGTAGTCCCCAAACAGGACACAGTTTACTGGCTGAACTGAATGAAAGGACTACTGGGTTAGATAAATATCACGCACTAGAAAACAATCCCCACCCCCACTTTGGTTACAAGAAAGGTTCTTCTTTTGCAAGAACTTTTTGACTTGTGTGGTCAGCCCTGGTAGCCCCTCAATTCTTACTGGAAGGAACACTTCCCAGCTAGCTCTTCCCCACCTTGTATTCCAGTGGTGGTTCCTCCATTTAGTTTTGTCTTTTTCAAACCATTTCTCCAGTTCAGCAGAATCATTTAGAATTATAATCCTGGTCTCTGCTACACTCACTGTTCCTGTTAGCTTTCTGTCATCTGTAAGTGAAACAGGCATGCTCTCTATTCCATCATCCTGGCCGTTAATAAAAACGTTTCATAGAACCAGAACAAGGGCAGCTCCCTTCTGTCCCTGCCTGATGTATCCTTGCTTTCTGACAAATTTCCTAGCAATTAAGGTTCTCCTTACAGCTGTTCAGATGGGCTTTATCTGTTAAGTCTTCCATATTTTCCTCATTTGGCTCTGGGGATGTCACATAAGACTATGTCAAAATCCTAAATGATAGCAAGATGTGACACCTACCGCTTCTCCTCTATTTGCAAACCTAATTGCCTATTGTACAACAAAATAAGACTTGTTTGACATGACATGTTCCTGACAAATTTCTGTTGGCTATCACCTGTTCCCTTGTTATCTTTCAGTAGTTTCAGGACTCATCTCATGCCTCTGCACCGGGTGCAGGTGCCCAGGCGCCGGCAGCAGCATCGGGGC
>NW_009259188.1:1674017-1692389 GCF_000687185.1 Egretta garzetta
AGAGATGCCCCCGCCGCCCCGGGGGCAGAGGTGAAGCTGAGCGTGAGAAGAGGGGTGGAGCGGGAGGAAGGTGGTGTGTTCGTTTTGTCTTTGATTCTCAGTGTCCAAATCTATTTTAATTGGTAATAAATTAATTTTTCCCAAGTTGAGTCAGTTTTTCCCGTGATGGTAAGTGGTAAGCGATTTCTGTCTTTATCTTGACTGATGAGAGTTAACATCTTCTTTTCTCCTGCTGCCGTTGAAGAGGGGGAGTGGGAGAGTGTCTGGCTGGGCATCTGGCTGATGGCTGAGGTCAACCCATCGCAGCAGTCTACAAATACTTTGATTATTTGTTCTTAGATTATTCAAGAATTGCACTTTATCTGCCTAGTCCATAATTTCCTTGTTCCTTTTTCCTAATCTCCACTTTTCTATTCTGTAAAGACATCCACCATGTCTACCTTTTTTTCTGGCTTCTGGCACCTTTACCCTCCACAGATTCTCAGAAATAGGTATAAAGTGACCTGAAATTATTATTGTCAAGGAATTCTAGGACAGGGTTCGGTTTATTTGAAAACATCTGGTTTATACAATGACTTTAACTGTAGTTCTTCCTTTAATCTAAGCTAACATTTGACCAATTTTGTTGATGATACTAACTGTGATAGCTGTCTTAAACGTCCTTCTGGATACCTAGACCCTCGCCTGACTCTTCTACTATGAAGCAGATCAGAACAGTGAGATGTAGATGGGAAGACTGGTTTTTTTTAAATTTTAAATACTCTTGGTCTATCAAGGCTGAATATCTGAAAGATTTGATGCTTGCTTTCCACAGTTGATATAAAAAAATCTTATCATGAAGACTTGAAATTTCATTTCTAAATCGCTTCTTTGGGTTGCATGTTATTTAATAGTCTGAGCTAAAGGGATAGAATCTGACACTTATATTTTTTGTCATCGATATGCCTCTTGTTGTTGGCTGCACTAATAGCTAGTCAAAGGGTGATGAAGAATCCAATGTGCTGTGTCAGTGCTACTGAGGGATTTCCGTGTGCATGGAGAACACTCATCACCTAAGCCTTTTTCTGTTCCTCTTTTTTCCTGCAAAGCAACACAAAGCAGCTGTAAATGAATGTCAGGATCTGGATGTTTGTATAAGTTAGGAGAGCATTATCTCTTCCTTTCTTTAAGACACTTTGATCCATGAAGAGCAAGAAAGAGTATAGCTGCAGGCTGTAAGAATATCCTGATACCTCCAGACTGTGCAAAGTAAAAGGTCTTTGCTAGAGAAATTGTCATGTATTCCATGTGTATACAGCATACTTTATTGTCTATGGCATTGTTGGAGATTACAAAATAACACCTCCTGATTGAAACTGTGCAGCCTGATAACTCCATTCCATTTGGGCTAAACAAGATCAAGTCCTCTGCTTTGTGTAAGCCTCCAAAAAAATGTCTTGAAAATCAAACCTTTGTGTCTCAAGGGACTGGATCTCCAGGACTCCTCTGACAGGCACTGAGGTGGACAATCAATTTCATTTTAGCTTTGGCTTAAGCCCTGCATAGATGTTTTAGACCTAAGCAAAGAAACTATTTGGCGAGAAGGACATTTTTTACACGCTAATTATCAATAAGCAGTGCTTGTGACAGAAGAATACCTGACTATTATTCTTGGGAAACACCATTCACAAGACTGAATTTGGGCTGTCTGATTTTGCCCCAACAGGTAATTGTGTGTATGGATGTGCATAAGTCAGCACAGAATCTACATAAATATATAAAATATACACATACAGTAAAAACATTAGTCAGATAGAAACAGCAGATGAGCCAGAGCAAGCACAGTGTGAAACTATTTCAGCAAGGCAAATTCAAAGCAAATGCTGAAACAAATGAGGTGGCAGACAACAGTATGAATGTTAATGAACCAAAAGCAATACAGCGGAAAACTATTAAATGCAGTTGTGGTGCATGAACAATATATTGCTTTAAAAGGTGATTTCCTCTATTGGTGGAATGTAAAGATACAAAATTTTATGCAATATTTATGAAAAATTCATTCCAAATAACTCACTGCTCATCAGTGCTATGGGACTGTGTTTGGGATAGCTATGGAAATCTGTAAATCTTTAACTAGAATTTCAGAAATCATGCAGATGAATTTAGAAAAAAAGTATCTGGAAACATGAACAGCGATTGTGAATTCTCTCTAGGTTTTGCACTGTTATTATTTCAGTACTCTGGTAATAACATCTATCAAGATCTTTCTTGAACTGGAAGTGAAAGCACAGTTAATTTCATAGAAGATGGCAGTCACAGTGTCTTCAACTTGAGTAGTTTGCAGGCGCGGCAGGTTTTCAAGCCGTTAGCAGAATTTCGGAGTCCACAGAGCTCTCCCAGTACTATGACTCCTACATGACATCCTATACTGATGAAAACTGGTGCTTTGCTTTGAAATATTACCCAGAAGCTCTGTTTCTGCAGCTATTTTGTCTCAGTGATTCTGCCTTGGCTTTTAGCTGGTATGTATTTCTAGCTGCCTGCGTGTACCGCACTGACCAGCCCTCAGCAAGCTGTTGCCCTAGGCTTTGGGCCATCAGACTTTTGGGCATCCAAGCCCAACTTACAACACCCTTTCCCAATGCAAAGTATTTGTGCACTTGATTGGCTCCTTTGGGAAGGGAGAGGCTTTTCTGGAGCTCCTCCTTTCCTGCCTGGATTTGGCTCACAGGTGAAACGCCTGGAAATAAGCCACTTCACGGGGTAAAAACCTCAATATGAGCAGCCTGTGTTCAGCTGAGCAAGGTAAAAAAAGTGGACAGCTTTGTTCCTGGTGACCCATGACACTGGTAAAGCATTTACAGCAGTCTAATTCTATGTCATCGCTTGCATGTTTTACTAGACATCCAATTTGCTTTGAAAACAGCATCGTTGTGCCATAAAAGTGATGTATGCACCTCTTTTGGACATCTTCCTGTTTTTATGTTCATGAAACTTGAAAGAAGTTGAAACGCATGCACTTCTAGCTTTCAGTTATCCCTGTTAAATGTGTTAACCAGAAGCTAAATGAAATAGGCTGGCTCTGAGAGTGCTAAAACCAATTCAGACATGTTGAGCACAAATTATGGATTGGCAATATATGGATCAGATTTGCAGGACTTCTGCATTACATAATTGCTTTATCTCAGCAGATTTCAGTGGAAGAGGTGCTATTCTCTTAATAAAATTAAACTAGTGACAACTGGGGAAGAAATATTGTCCAAAATGATACAATTCCAGCACAAAATCATGAAGTAAAAGCAAAGCCTTTTATTATCACTGCTTGTAACCTAGCCAGCACTATTGCTCAGGAAAACAGAAGCTACCATCCATCTGAGATGCTGTGAGAAGGACTTTGGCATATGCAAGGGCTACTGTAACTTCCCCTATGTTATTTCATTACAGGTGTGCGGTGCGCATCTATGCAAAGCAGTTACGGTGCTAAGCAGTATTTCTAAGGTGGCCCTGGTCCCGCCCAGCCTTGAGGAGGGAGATCCAGAGCTGGCACTTTGCATCACATTTGCACTCACTGTGGACTTTTTTTAATAATAGTGCAGGCAGGAGAGAATCAGGATTCATCCTCAGAGCTCTTTCGTGTGATCCAGGAAGGCTCTTCTGTCACAACAGCTGAGCATCTCTCAGTCCTACAGCAGCAGAGTTTCTTGCTGTTTGCTTATGACAAGCTGTCTCTGATGGCTGCTTCTTGTCTTGCTTTGGTGAAAATCCATCTGTTACCTACTTCGAAGATGAAGCCAGGGAGGAAAGTGTGGCAGAAACACAGGAAAACAGAGCTAAGCCAGGAAATAACTAAAACTCATTATAGCAATAGGCTGTGCAGACAACAATGGGTTATTTGATAATAATAAAAATATATTGTAAACCTTCGGACCAGAAGTAGTCCTTATTTCAAAATGGGGAATGCTTAAAACAGATGCCCCCATTGCTAAAAATAAACAAATAAACAGAAATAATTCTTGTCCCTTTGTCTTTTATGTTAATTTTTCATACAGTCAAAACTGGTAATTGCTTCAAGAAAGATTTGGATTTAAATGCATGAGTTAGAAGGTGTAGTATTTGAAAACCTCTCTTTTAGCAGGTATCGTATTCTGCAATCGGAAAAAGAATTTGGGAATAGTTGGACTCCACAGGCTTTATGTAAAACCAAATACTAGGGTTTTTACAGCCACTGACTACAAGGAAAAACATTTTTCATTATGCAAACAAATATACACAGATGTAAGTGCACTCCTTGGTTTAAAGCTGCTACAAATTCTGTTGTGTTTGTTTTACTGAGATTAGAAATTGCTGGTGTAATCTTTAACCCTTATTTAACCAAAACTCCCAGTGAATTTTACAGAATTAAAAGATAAACTGAGGTTGTCCCCAATCATTTTCTCACAGAAAGCTTCTTCAGGGCTGTTCTTAGTCACAAAACTGTCATTACAAAATTGCCCTGTCTGAGTATCCCTCCTGGATGCTGATAGTTGGAAGGTTTTTGGCTCATAAGTCCTCTGCTTCTAACGACTTTACTCTCAATACTCTAATTGACTAGGACTCAGAGTATGACAATAACCAGAGTGTACCTCCTGACAAGGTAAAAATAAGGCCAAAATGCCCAGTAACTTTTCCAGGCTTTCAAAAGAGAAATAGTTCTGTTGATTTTGAGCATAAGGTACTTTAAAGATGAATAATCCTAAGAAATCAAAGGACTTTCTCTCACTTTTTCTTCCTTTCATGCAGGTTTAATATCTATCCTTAATTGGTAGTTGTTGGCTGTGTGGATTTTTTTTTTTGTTTGTTTGTTTTAAATTAAAGCCACATAGCTCCAAATCACCTACATTAATTGCAGTGTCCAGAAAATGTAATTGTTTGTATAAAACAAGGGCTGTTTTATGGTGCCACTAGGAACCTACATGATGTTATTTGCATGTTATTCTCCAAATCTAATTTGCTGTAGGTTTTAAATATGGATTCAGTTCTCTTGTTTTTCAGACAATTTATTAGTCAACATCTACCATACAATAGGAATTCCTAAAGCTCTGTTATAATGGTAAAATAGGCCAAACCCTAAAACTTGCATCAAAGCCAGAATAAGAGAATTTTGCCACGAGAAGGCTGCAGAAAGTTTATTAACTTCAGCTGCGGTTTATGGCCAGGCTGTAGGATGAAAGAGAAATAAATTGGTGGCTGATTGATCTCAGTCTCTTCTGGAGTGCAAGGAGTATTGAGGGCTGAAGCTGTATTGACCTGTTATACATGGGACATCGCCATGTTTTTTTGTAGGGCTATAGACATGTGGGAAAGGGAGGGACCAGTCTGTTTCATCAGTCTTGCTGCCATCTTACTGCACTGCTTTAGAGCAGATAACGCGTCGTGGTCCTCCTGCGTGGGTACATAAACAGTGCATTTCAACATAATTTAGTGGATACTGTACAGAAGAAAATACCTAATTTAATGAAAACAATCAGGAAGTATTACTGGAATTTAACAGGCAGAATGAGAATCTAATTAAGTAACAGCAACAACTGACTCTAGCGTAATTGTTCGTGTCTCAGTGGTATTTCTTGCCACAGATATCAGTGCCAGAAATAATAAAAGGATGTGGCATAATAAGGCATCCCCCCCTCTACAAGTGCAGCGATCAGTCCTTTTACATTTGTAAAGGAAAACTTCCTGCCAGCAAGCTGGATAAATACACTGTGTGGGACCCAGCAGTTTGTCCTATGCATCTGTCAAGTGCTAGTGTGCTTCTGGTGGTTTTATGCTTACTCAAGTTATCAAACAAGGACCGTTTAGTCTGGCACGAAGGAGTCTATGCACTTTGCAAGCACGAAGCGCTTAGACAATGAACAAAGGTGTTGAACCTGATAATGGAAAGAGCCTCCTGGCAAATCACAGGCCAGGAATAAGGCTGATATGACAGCTGTAGTATAGGGTTTTTTATATGCTGTCTTCAACAACATCTATAATAAAAGTTAATGGAAATGGCTATGGGAAAAAAATATTGTTCCTCAACAGGGGGTTGTTATTCCCAAATAGAGTTCTGGCAAAAGGCTGCCACATTGTTTGAATCCACGTAAGCCCACCTTTGAGGATTAGTGCTAGATATGTGACATGCAGATACGGTTGTAGGATCTCTGCAAAGGACCACATTTCATCCACAAAAAAGCAAAACAATGACAAACTGTTCTTTCTGCCTCTGGGGAGGGGGGGAGTGGTGATGGTGTTACTAATGCCAGTATACACTGGCAGGCAGAAATTCTGTGCTTATTCTTTGTGTTAATGAGCATCTTTTTTGCTGTAATCCCACAACTGCGTTTCCAGGGAGGCCATCTCAGGTGGATTTACGGAGCATTTGCCCTAACCTACCAACGCACAAGCAAAGTATCTCTCAAGAGGCTGCCTATCTTGTCATACCCATTTCACTCTGTATGTTTGTAAATCTCCAGGTTATTTTCTATTAAAAACATAGGTATGTACAATTGTATGCATATTCATTTGTATGTGAAATACATATATCTGAGTATTTTCTGTCCATTCTATAGCATGAGAAATATGAGTGTCAAAATGTAATAAAAGCATATGCTCTTCAAGTAAAACAAAATAAGTTCCAGGTGCTTGTAAAGGCTTCCATAGCAATGACTTGAGACATGTTTCAGTCACTGTCAGACGTGATTGGTAGTCATTTCTGTCACAGCTGAGGAATTGGAAAGGGTGAAAGCAGGTAGTGAAGGAGTTAGAATGGAAAAATTACAGAAAACTGTCCAAAATGTATGCAAAAAAATAGATTGAGCCAGCACAGACATGCTTTGTGACATGCTGAAATGAATGAAAAATTACTGAAGTGACTTAAAAAAGATACATAATCCTATTTTACTATTCTAAATGGCTTTGTGAAGCAATGCCCGAAATGTCAGCATGTGAATTTCAGTCACAAACAAATCATTGATTTCAAAAAGTGAAACACGGGAACATTAGTCCTCTGAAAACTGTGGAGGAAACATACAACAGAGTTGGATACCTTTATGCAAATGTTTCTGAAAGCCTGTTCTGTCCTATACTTGGGTGTGGGGGGTTTAATTATGAGTAGGATCAAAGACATCTTGAAAAGAGTTATTCCTGTTTTATGTGTATGCAACTACATCTACATTAATTATACCTCAAGATCACAGAACTTGGTTATGAGCAGTAATGACAGTGATGCAAATTATACTGTGGCATTGGTAGGACATTTCACCTCCAGCAGAGGCAGAATGGATTACCTTTCCCTGTGGCCTTTAATTAGGGTATAGAGCCTTCTAGAGATCCTCTTCTGTGGCATAAATATAGAACTTCCTCAATTAAAAAAAGCTTGTTGTCAAAATATTGCTTTCATATTCATAATGGGACTCTAATGCAAATATATTTGGGGTTAAATTCTCCCCATTTGAACGTTGGCAATGTTCTCTCAATGTCACTGAAGGATGAAGACCAGAGAATTTAAGTGTTATCAAATTTTTTTTTTGTAGGTAGTGGAACTGGTTTTTTCTCTTCTGGGTGACATTCCATTCTGCTTGGATTTTTCCTTTATCCTGGATTGTTCAACAGCAGCATTTCCAAAGTTCCTGTGAAAATCTTTTTCCTGACTTTTCAGTCTTTTGGCCACTTTTTTGCAAATATTTCCAATAGATTTTATGAGTTCTGTTCCATTTTTGTAATTCCCTTTTTCCTAAAGTTACATGATGCTATTTCTGAAAATTGTTTAATATTGCTGCAATATTTCCTACTTCCAAAGTTTAAAAAGCTCCTTATCAGCTTTTCTGGTGCATTTGTTACAGTTCTGATAAGAAGCATGCATTTACCTTAGCTATAAAGAACAATAAATTTTCTTAAAGGAAGTTAATTTTGGTAAGAAAAAGAAGTTTGCTGAGTGGAAGTCTTGCTTTGTATTTTCCAAGCTTATTCTTTTCATGTATGCTTTTCAAAATGTAGATAAAGAAGATTTTGTGAAAAGCAAAAGTGCACAAATACTTAGACAGGAGGAACTTTGAACGTGAGGGAAGGTAAAAATCTCAGTAGGTAGGAGACCTACAGAGTGAAAGGATAACTATGGGGAAAAAAAGCAAATGGTCAACCTGCCTTTGTCACACAGTAGGATTGATAACGCAAAGGACAAATATTCTTTTCTGCCGTTATGTCTTTATAGGTCTCTTCCTGCTGTGCTTAAGCGGCGCAAACTCCCACAGAGTTTTCTTTTGTAAGGATGAAATAATCAGTCCCTAACAGGGTAGAATCAAGAGACAGGGCAGGTAAGGTAGCATTTACCTCACACCTCCCAAAATACATATGTATCTTCTTCCAGGCAAAGAAGTAAAAGTACATCTCTCAAATCTTAAATCTGTAGCAGGTTACTACTGGTTTATATAAAAGTAGTCAAAGGGTTAGTAGATGGTGCCTGATGCAAATCTGATGAAAAAAACTCAAAAGATGCCTACTGTCTTGCAACAACTGTGTAGACAAAGTAAAGTGAATCACAGGCAACACATGTAAAGCTGCAAGGTTGGTGATTGTTTAGAGGAGGAAAAAAACCCAAACATATGCAAGAGTGTTAGACTCTTCTGAATACAGTGCAGTCTGCCAAGAAGGAAGATAAGAAGATATATAACCTTGGTTGCAGAGCAAGACAAATCAGAAACTCGCAATGAAACTAGAATAATATCAAATTACAATACTAAGTTAATGATGGTAAGAGTTATAAAAAGATGTGATGAGCCAGAACAGCCATGGGCCAAATTAGTCATTTTCCATCCATGTACAGCTTGTTTGAATGTAGTAGGGTTGCATATCCACATATCCAGGCTGAACTTAATCTAATGGCCTTCAGAGATGATGACAAGTTGGAGGTGGGAGAAAGAAAAGAAGTGAAAGCCCATCTGCAGCTATGTAATAACACATCAGCCTGAACTCACATCTGTCCAATGGTAATACTGAGGAAATGTATTTGCATGCACTCTGCACTCAGATGACCTTTTGAAGAGGACCCAAATTCTGAATTAACGTGAAGCTACTCTGAATTGTCTTCTCATTTGTCTCACAGAAATCATCTGACAAACTGGTGAGGCATCAGATGAAGAGTCATTTGATCATCAATATTGAAGAATAATTGATTGCTAGTGCAACAATACTTAATGGTAGTGAAAAAACTTTGTACTAGCTGTTCCTTGGGAGGACAGAACTAAAACAACTGTTTTCTAAAATTGTCTATCATTTGTAGTAGACCATGGTCTTAAAATGTATTTGACAAGCTCAGTGAAGAAATATTTTATTTCTCTTTTGATTTAGCTTCACTAGCCTTTAATTTAGTTTAGACCTTATTTTTCCTGAAAACATTTGGTTTTCTTCCTAATTTGATTCCTATTGTAAAAAAAAACCTAAAAGTTTGTGGTTTCAAATAGATGTGTACGGTGTTTCCATACCAAAAATTTCCAATATGGTAAATCATGGAAAGCTGCTAACTCAAGGTGCAAAAGTTTGGCACTAAATATCTACAGGTTTTAATTATGAAATTCTGAAACCTGATAAGCAGCTAGCAAGAGTTAAACATAACCCCAGTCAGAACTCAGATGAATTTGGAAACTGCAAATTAAAATATTATCTTTAAAAAAATCTGGCTAAGACTGATGCTATTGCACTGAACAGGCTGCTTGTTGAGCCTCTTTGTTAAAACCTTGATTGTTGAGGCATGGACCACCTGCAACCCTGTTTTCTTGCTTTCTTTATGTGAGCTTCAAATAGGCTTATTAGCTGGACCTTATATTACAGGTGAAATTCATTCAGGCTCCTCATTTGAATCTCTTTTGTAAAGGGCTCGATATTTTGTATATTGGTTGGGCTTTATTAAGACTAACATGAAAGTGAGGCTTCTGCTGACCCTTTGTGCAGATCTGAACTTGGCCCTAGAGACAGACACAGGACAGCACTCATTTCTGGAACGTGTTTCCCTTTCTGGTCTGTGAGGATTGCCAACGTGCTGAACCTTCAGATGATCTGCTTCCAGGCCTTCCCTCACAACATTTTGGGAGGCTGTGCATCAGAAGAAAAGGACTTCACAGCACTATTTTTTTCTTTTATGGTTGTTAATATGATTGAAGACATTTTTGTGAGATAGTTACATTTTAAGGTGCATTAGGTGCTCTGTTGCCTCTTTTTACGCATCCACTGTTCATTTTAGTATTTTCTAAGACCATCTGTAGTATGTAATAGGTGTTAATGTCACTTATAAAATTAAATTAACTAGGATGCTCTGAAATTGTCTTTAAAGGTCAAATTGTAATAATCTTACCCAGAGTAGTACTTTTACTCAGGGGTAGGTCTAGGGAAATCTATAGCACTATAGAAGAAATAAGGTTAGATATATAAAAGGACTTTGGCACCACATAGCCTCCAAAACATACTTATCAGTGCCTAAATTCACAGGTTTAGATTCTCAGAACTCTTGTTCATTTCCTGACAAACTTGGAGACATTAAAAATTTTACTCCTGAACTATCTATCTGAAGTTTTCCACCAGTATGATTTCACAGCAACGTAGAGATCTGCTTCTGAGTGGTCAGAAGACTTGATAATATGGAACATACAGGTGTCTGCTGCTGTCATGTATTTCCCTAGCTACACAAACTACATATGTTCCCCTACTTATGTCACAAAACTGGATCCCAAAGATTTTCCTAAAATGTCTGAAGCAGATGCAAGTGCTCCAGTCACCAGCCCCCTGAGTACTCTGAACCATAGCTCCCTCAGTCTTTCCTGAGGAAAGGACTGAAACTTCAACACTGCACTCCAGAGGTAATAACCGTAATCTATGGTGCTATATTTCACTGACCTAATGTCTGAGTAACTCCTTTTTAGGCAAAACAGAAAGCTGTCAGTAGAAGGACAGAAAGACCCACACCAACACATCTGAGAATTCAAACCACCCAGCTGAAAGACATTTACATATAAGGAAGGATCAGAAGGGAATTTTGGAACTTGTTGCTTCTTTATTCCAAGTAGTGGCTGTAACCATTGAACTACTGGGTGTTTTGGAGCTGCTGTAGGAATGGAGTGATCCACCGTACAAACCACATTGTGACTGAAAGTCACAAATATGGAGTTAGGCAGCTCCAAGCAATCTAACATTAGGTGTTTACTTTTGGTAAGTCTTAATGGTGATTCTCTGATCACTCTACTGATTTCTGTTGCTGTCTTTCTTCAGTGCTTAATTCCTCCCAAAAACTGTGTTGGAAGAAAGCTATGTTGGATGGGAAACCTCAAGGCAGCAGCAGCCCATAGAGTTTGGCTGACTTTGCAGAGAAGGTCTTGGAATAGCATAGATAGCATCAGTAAAGAAATGTCCAAGCTAGATATAATTGGGTTAGCACACCTGCTGGAAGCCATAAAAAGGCACTGTTGACTGTAATATTCTCTAGTAAAGAGCAAGGCATTATAAGGCTTAGGGAGGAAAGAGGGAAGGGTACCAAGTTAAAAGGGATACCCTGAGTTTATTTCAGGAATTTAGCTGTCCAATTCATTTCTGAAAGCAAGTCTGAGGTTTTTAAGTCACCTGCTGCTTTTGGAAATAATACTGGGAGTGCCTCTCTTTCTCTTTAGTGTAACCCTCAGCACGCCATGATTTTGATCCAAACAGCCTCCGATACATCTTCTAACATACTCAGTGGTGAATTTTGTTGCACTGCCTTGTGCATTGTGCACACATGGTGGCACAGAGCCTCTGCCTTGGCAGCCCATCCCAAGGGTGGTACAGGGAACCCACAGGCATATAGTGTGGATGATCACAGCTCGTGAAATCCTAGCAGCCTTCTTTGTTCCTTTCTAGTACAGAAAAAGCATTGTGAAAATGAGCTGGAAGGCTTTCCAGTAAAACAGTCTCAGGCAGGTTTTTAATCATGCATTTGAGCATGCATCACCGCTCAGCTATGACTGAACCTATCAGGATACCACTCCTCAGTGTTGTGTAGCTTCCACTCTTAGTTATTTGTTTCAGTAGATTTTTTAAGTCTAAACAGAGACAAAGGCATGTAGTTGCTTGTGAGGACACAATGTATTGAGGTAGTCATTTTTCATTTTTAATGACTGTCATGACTACCCTTCAGCTGCTGAGTGCATCATTTAGCTCTTTGTTCCCTATGTCATTCACTGAACTGTCAGCATTTGTCATTTGCTCTGCATGCAATCCTGTTACAGATGTTAGTGTTTCTGTTAACGCCCAGCTTTGATACTTGAAGAGGGTGGCTTGTTCTATGCCTTCATATAGAATCATAGAACTGGTTAGGTTGGAAAAGACCTATAAGAACATTGAATCCAACCATTAACCTAACACTGCCAAGTCCACCATTAAACCATGTCTCTAAGTGCCACATCTACACACCTTTTAAATACCTCCAGGGATGGAGACTCAACCACTTCCCTTGGCAACCTGTTCCAATGCTTAATAACCTTTTCAGTGAAGAATTTTTTTCCTAATATCCAAGCTAAACCTCCCTTGGCCCAACTTGAGGCCATTTCTTCTCATCCTATTCCTTGTTACCAGGGAGAAGAGACTGACCCCCACCTGGCTACAGCCTCCTTTCAGGGAGTTGTAGAGGGCAATAAGGTTGGATGGGGCTCTGAGCAATCTGATCTAGTTAGCAGTGTCCCTGCTCACTGCAGGGGGGTTGGACTAGATGACCACTAGTGGTCCCTTCCAACCCTAAACATTCTATGATTCTATGATTCCCCTCAGCCTCCTCTTCCCAAGGCTAAACAACCTCAGTTCCCTCAGCCGCTCTTCATAAGGCTTGTGCTCCAGACCCTTCAGTGGCTTTGTTGACCTTCTCTGGACACACTCAACCGCCTCAATGTCTTTCCTGTAGTGAGGGGTCCAAAACTGAACCCAAGATTCCAGGTGTGGCCTCACCAGTGTCAAGTACAGGCAGACGATCATTTCCCTGCTCCTGCTGGCCACACTGTTTCTGATACAAGCCAGGATGCTACTGGTCTTCTTGGCCACCTGGGCACTCTGCCAGCTCATATTCAGCTGGCTGTTGGCCAACACCCCCAGGCCCTTTTCCACCAGGCAGCTTTCCAGCCACTCTTCCCCAAGCCTGTAGTATCGTATGGAGTTGTTGTGACCCAAGTGCAGGACCTGGCACTTGGCCTTGTTGAACCTCGTACAGTTGGCCTCGGCCCATCAATCCAAATCTCTTGGTAGAGCCTTCCTACCCTCAAACAGATCAACACTCCATAACCTTCCCTGGCACTGAGGTCAGGCTGACAGGCCTGTAGTTCCCTGGATCTTCTTTCCAACCCTTCTTGTAGATGTGCGTCACATTTGTTAACCTCCAATCAACTGTGACCTCCTCAGTTTGCCAGGACTGATGATAAATGATGGAAAGTGGCTTGGTGAACACTTTCACCAGCTTCCTCAGTACCCTTGGGTGGATCCCATCCAGCCCCATAGGCTTGTGTGTGTCTAAGTGGTGTAGCACGTCACTAACCATTTCTCCTTGGATTATGGGGGCTTCATCGTGCTCTTGATTCCTGTCTTCCAGCTCAGGGGGCTGGATACCCCCAGGACAACTGGTTTTCCTATTAAAGACTGAGGCAAAGAGGGCATTAAGTACCTCAGCCTTTTCTTCATCCTTTGCCACTATTTTTCCCCCCTCATTCAATGAAGGATGGAGATTCTTCTTAGCCCTCCTTTTGTTGTTATTGTATTTATAGAAACATTTTACATTTTCTTTTACAGCAGTAGCCAGGTTAATTTCTAGTTGGGTTTTGGCCCTTCTAATTTTCTCTCTGCTTAACCTCATGATGTCTTTGTAGTCCTCCTGAGTTGCCTGCCCCTTCTTCCAAAGATCATAAACTCTTTTTCGATTGTGCCTTTGCATGATCAGAGGCAAACCCTCAGGGCACCAAGTGTATACAAGGTTCCTTCTTCAGCACTCATTTTTCAGATCATAGAAGTAACTGAATAAAACCTCTGCTATAAATATTTCTGAGATTGGAAAGAGTCTAGACTAAGACCCCTTCTTAAGCTTCCTTTTGCAAATGTCCAGAGCCAATCTGTTTTCTCTCAATGTATTGAAGCTTTAAGTCATCTGTCTATGAGCCCAATCAGCCTTTTTTTTCCTATTTGAAGTCTTATACTGAGGTGAATAGGAAGGGAAGTATTTTACACAGCACTTGAAGCTCTGCTTATGTATGACGTTAACCAAGTTGCCTGTGGGAACCAGAAGTGTGTATGGCTACTAAGCTTTCCAGGCAAATTTTCTTATCCTTCCCATGCCAAATTAGTATGATCTATGTGCTTGATGCGACAGCAGTATTTGGCCCTCACAAGGAAATTTAGGACATAAGCAAGCTGTTTTCCATAGCCTTACACACATTTCTCAAAAGGAGAGAAATACAGCCAGGCCCCTGTACATCTATAGCACCTCTATGTGGAAGGCATGTCTTTGGTGTGCTCATTCTCATTCCAGAGCCCTTTCTCCAGTATAACCGTGGATAGCATCTACTGTCCTTTGGTCTGATCCTCAGATAGGACAACTGAGTGAGAGGAGGTAAAAATAATACTTTCTCATTTGTGACACACCCCCGCCCCCCAAAACAAACCAACAAACAAAGGAAAAGCAATATGAAGGATAGTTGGTGCAATATGCAGTGTTCCTGAGTGTGCCATCATGTCACTGTGAATCCTCAGGCAAGCCACATACTTTCTTTTCCCAACATACGGAAGCTGGGAATGGCAATGATGTTTGTGAAGCTCTTTGAGACATGTGGGTGAAAAATGCTAACTGTATGCTGACTATTCTCTTTTTTTTTGCTATTGTAAAAAAGAACAACGTGCCAGGAAAACTTTGGCAAACTATTTATTCCCTGCTGTGTTCCCTATCTCCTCTGCTTGTCCCTGCTATATAATTACTTTCTATGTCTTAAGTCTCTGGATATACTTTGCTGCTCACTGTTGTGTATCTTATTGATTGTATGTGAAGCCCAGCGGAGCCCTCATCCCTACTACATGTTCTAGTGAGCCGAATGAGATGGAGAAGAACAAACCACCTTCCAGACAAAAGATTATGGGAAGGAAAAAAAAATAGTTAATACACAACAGCTTCTGGTTTGTATTTAATCTAAAATTTCTGGGACACTTCATCTAGTCACTTACTTCTGCCCTGCTATTAGCCAGTGACATTATAAACCCTTCTGCTGTCACCAGATTGGCCTGTAAAGTGCCCTCTGTCATTTATTGGAAAGGTTTTATGGAGAAAGAGAATGGGACTGCTTAGTTAGGTAATAGATCAGGGCAGTCTAAATAGGCAAGGAGGATGACAACTACTGCTTACTGTCCAATGTAAACTGTTCTGTTTGCACCTACTGTTTCTCCTCTAACTGCTGTTTATTTCCCTGCATTCTTTATGGATGGTTTAAATGGAGGGAAATAATTCTAGTAATCACATTAATGAGAGCACAGGGAAACAGTTTGCATTTTGTAGATTCATATCCGTGTGGCAATATACAGTGTATTTGCTGATATTCAGAAGATTCACTGCAGATTATTACTGTCTGAGAAATGGGAAGAGAGTTTTCCAGAAAATTTCTGAATATATTAACACTTTTAATCAAATCTTATCTTAAACACAATGGTCTGTTCTGGGGGTTTTTTTGTTTGGTAGGTTTTTTTATTTTTTTCTTTTAAGGTGTTGACCGGAAAGCTACTGTAACAAACAAAAAAATAATGAAATTTTAATTTTTTTGACATGTTCTGTGCAGCCCTAGGACTCACTGACTTCTGGTTGCATTTCCCAAAGCTAGTAGTGAAGCTAGAACCCAACTGTTGTTTTCTGACTGGTAAGTTCAGAGTGAAATATGATAAACAGCAGGGATGTGAAGTAGAAAACTAACTAATTATTGATTTCATTAAAGAATAATGTTGTAGATTCCAGTGAAAGAAAGAATTGCAATAACCCTCACTAGTGTAAGAGTGGCCAGCGTCAACAAATTGAGTGGGATTCTCTCATTTCCCTCTGCTGCCTTTTGTCCCCAGAAGGGTTTCTTGTCATTTCAGCAGTGGCTGACAGGAGTCAGTTGAGTGCTGACACGTATTGTGGCACCTGTAAGCAGTTTTGACATAATTGACATAGTCCTGCAGGGTTTTGACAAGTTTGTCAGACTAATGAATGGGCAACTGAGCTTTAAAACCTACACTAAAGGTCATGGAAGTTGTTCAATGGACGATGAAAAATTCTAGGAACCAAATAATAGTTTCTGACTTATTCTGCTTGCCTGAGAAACAGCAAGGGTGGGGGACATTTTACAACCTGCCCCCTCCAGTATTGCTCGTGATACTTAAGGGGAAGGGGGGGGGGGGAGATTTTATAAGTAAAATTTGGGAAACCTTCATGTATAGTAATATATTGAACAGAGAATGGCCCTGCTTAGTTTAGTGCAACTACAGTTGTCTTCTTATAAAAGGGGAGTAGATTGTAAATGAGTAAAAATATTTGGTTTAAAAAAAAATCTAACTTTAACCAAAATAGTCTTACTTCGCAGTCAATATGTAGACCAAGCCAAATGTCTTGTACTAACAGTTAGGTTATAACAAGTAGTCAAGTTATCCACAGATCAGCTGAGCATTTGTAGCTGTGTAAACAACTAAATTTCATCTCAGTGTTAGAGCAGACTGAAAACCTACCCATGGAGAGTCATTACTGCTCAGCTGACAAACAGTAACCTCTTGGATTGCTGCAGTTCAATCATGGTTCACATCATAGTGAAGCAGTAGGACCTATCAGAATACTTAGGATTTTTTTTTGTAAAAGTCCTGTGTTTTCCTTGCACATTCGTAGATCTTACAATTTTTGGAATAAACATAATTATGTCTTACATAAGAACTACATGACTGCACCTTTAACAGTGCCTTCCAAAGGTCAAAGATATACTGGCAAGAGACAACGCTTATTGACCCTACTTTAGGGATATACTGGTGTTTCTTCAGTTGCAGTTCCACACTCTTGTTTAAGTGGCCCAAAGCACAGAGGACTGTGTTTAACTGCTATTTCTCCTCCTTGATGAGACAATGAGTCTACGGACTGACCTCACTGAGACTGGGATATTGACTGTGGTAGGGTTTTGTACTCAAATGGCAGAATAAACATCCAATCAATAATATGTTTTCAGAGCAAACCACAGAGCGTTACACTAATTTTAGCAGAATCATCAGATCAGTAACAATAACAACCTGACTAATTTTTATAGGATTAGAATTGCTTAATTGTAGTTAACGACCATTTGTCAAGCACATATTATTACAGACAATACCAAAAAGCTTTAGCAATAGAGAGAGGAGGGAGAGTAGAAAATGAAGACCTAAAACTAATATTTCGTGACTAGATTCCTGGGTTTACTTAACTGGTTTTCCAACTGCATAAAATTGATGTATTTTCCTTTCAGGGAAAGGTAATACTTGTGATGCAGAAGGCAATTTTCAAGCTGTCTATGAGGAACTCTGGCTTCCTATTAAGATACCTAAGAAAACATCTTGCTTTGTATACAGTGCCCCACACCACACTTCCCTCTGGCTCCGTGGTCATCTGGGGGTCATTGTACTGGTGGTTTACTTGACTGCATTCCTGTAGCCTGGATCCTGCTTTAAACTAAGACAGATGTTAGTGAGCTGTTATTGACTCTTCACCAGCAGGAGATAGCAAGACGATTTTGTTCTCTGTTTCGGAGTACAACTGGCAAATAAGAGATTTGGGGAGATTCAGTTGCTGAAAGAAGAGGGAGGGGCTAAGATACATGTAGCATACTTTTATGCAAAATGCCCATATTGACAGAAGAAAATAAGCTAGCCTTAATGATATTTGCAATTAGACAAGTACCTAAATTGACTCAATGCAAGTTTCTCCATGCATTTGGAAATTCAAATCGGTATCTACATTACCGAGAAAGATTGCACTTCTGTAATGTATCAGCCCAGAACCATTGATCCATGTGAGGCTGAATTCACTGGTATCAGATCAGAATTTTTGTGGGCCTTAGCTCATTTCTCTCTTTGTAACAATGAGAAAAAAAAACACACAAAAGCACAACTTTTACATTTATTTGTTTAAGTATTTAAATACCAAGTTTTTAAATATCAGTTCTCTCAGGTATTATGAAAATTTTCTCTTGCTCGTTCATTTTGAGGTGGAAATATTATGCATGTGTCTTTATATCACTGTTTGAGGGCTTTGGAATCTCAGAGGCACAAACCAGACCTTCTGAAGTGCAGTAACTCTAGTAATTTTCATGCACTTTAATAGCTATAAAATAGAAATTACTTTTGCTGTTCTCT